>NC_057797.1:54799692-55099692 GCF_018294505.1 Triticum aestivum | reverse complement strand
GTCGAGAAACAGAGCGCGTCCATGGGCGCACAGTGCCGACAAGGCATTAATGGCGTCGTGGCTTCTTCCCTCTCTTGTCCCCGAGCCCCTCTCGTCTCCGTTTCCCTCGTCAACTTTCCCCTCGTCGCTGTTCGAGATTGGCCACGAGCACACGCGTCAGCGGCGCCGGACACGTGTCCGCGGTGGCAACCGAGCTCGAACCGCCTTGCCACGGCTATTTAAGCCAGCCCCGACCCCTCTCGAGCACACCACGCACCTCACCTCACTCCTAGAGCCCTGCCTAGCCTCTGTCTCGAGCTCAAGAAGCTCTCCTGCCCTTCCTCTGTCGCCATGGCCGCCGGCTTCCTCCTCCTAAATTGGAGCGAGCCGAGCCCTCCCTTTCCTAGTAGCCACCACCACCCGAAGTCCCTCACTCCGGCGACCCTCCTCAGACCCTCTTCCCCTCGCCAGAGCCACTATGGCCAGAACCCCATCTCCACCCGAAGCCCTCCTCTGCCGCAGCCCTCACCGCCTCCGTTTCGGTCCCTCTCGGAGCCCGTGCACCCCAGGAATGGATGCTCCTCTCTTCCCCGAGCTCGCCGGTGTGCCGAGCGCCGCGAGAGGTGGCCGGAGTCGGCCGGACGGCCGCCCGCAGCGCAGCCCCTCCCCTGCTTCCTCTGTTCCGTGCACACCGCCACAGCATATTAGGACGTAGTACCAGAGCTTCAGCGACAATTGTGTGCTTAGGCGTGCATGCATATTATTGTTCTGAGTAGCAGTAATATGTGATGTTGCTTGATTATTTATATTATTAGTATGCTTGTGTGCTCATCGTTTCTTTTGTTTCTTTCTTTGGGCCTTCGGTGTTACAAAATTTTCCCCTTATTAAAATTTCTCGTCAACCGACACCGGACTTGAAGAATAAGTAAGGAATTCAAATATTTGGAAGCTCGGATAAACGAAATGAAGTTATCAGCAAACTGCAGCGAAATTGGAATATCTTGTCTGAATGCGAAAGAAATCCTGGATGGACAGTCAGTATCATGTTTGCATTAACGTGCACTCCTTACAGCAGTACGGATAATTAGGTCTACCTCAGTGTGCACTCTTCATGGCAGAAATGATCAACTCAGCAATAAGATAAGCTATGTGCAAGACCAACAACGCAGTTTCAGTCAAAGCATAAGCCATCCAATCGTCCTCAGTACGGCACTGGTGTAAGACAGTACATTGTGAATTGACAGCAGATGTCAGAATCAGATCCGCAATAGTTGGTCAAAAGCAAGAATCGGTCAGAACACAAGTCTGCCTCAGGAATCAGATTCTCAGATATATGTGAAGGAAGCCAGATATACACCTCAGTGTGACAAAGGACTATGAAGATTGACGACAACACTGAGCTCTGGATAAGTACCGGTGAACCTGGAATATGATCCTGATGAGCCCTTGTCTTCTTTTCTCTGGTAACGGCACCACGCCTGTGTTCTGAGCCATTTTTGGTCGTCCAGGGTGGATGCCGACTTTATATTTCTCTCTTCAACGACTGTCATGAGTTCTGAGCTGTTTTTCGGCCGTCTCATACATCTGTTGAGTTTCTTTTTGTGACAGTAGCCCTATATCTACTTTTGGCTATTTTAGGGAGCTGCCACTTTCTTATCGACCCGGTCTCATGCTCTGAGCTGCTTTTCATCCTTCCTGAGCCGTGGTTGAGTTACTTAGTAATGTCCCAGATCTGAGTTGTAAAGACCGTTCTGGTGGCAACTGATTTATTTGCCGATTTCTTGCAAGGGTTCGGATGATCATTTTCCTACGGTTAAAACTTGAGGAGACGATGAACCTGCAATGGGAATGATGCTACCATGTCAGGAGATGAGAATAAAAGTACGCCTGTTAGAATATTGCAACCGACAGAACCTATGGTCACACGAAGAAGCAATATGACCCCGCTCCTTCACCCAAGGATCCAGGCAAGGAAAACAGTAATGAAGGAGCTAGACTGATAATTGTTGCATGATTCACATGGTGCAGATACCCCGGACAGTCTGAGTCAGGATCGACCGCCATGGATATTCACCTAAGGAGTCTACTCAATTTTGAACGACCGTCAGTTAATGATGAGGATATTATCAGATAAGGTCATACCCCTTATGTTGGCCACGACATGCGGCAATCAAATATTCGGTATGAAGCTGAGACTCAAGGCAGTGGAGCCAGTCATGATGATTCAGAAATTCCTGCGACAAGTCAGAATCTATCAGGAAAACCATTATGTCTCAACTCTCTATTTGGAACCCGAAGGACTTGTAGTTAAGTGGAGAAACCCAATGCAAGGAGTCAGAGCTTGGGTGTTCATCAGGAAAATCTGATCACCAATTCATGGACAGTTTTCAGTACAGACACAACAATTGGAAATCACTCTCAGATTTGTGAGACAGGAATATATTTCAGACATGGTAAATCTTAGATAATTCAGCAGATATGAGCAGAATTGGAGCCAGTATAAGCAAGAAAATGGGAAGTAAGATCTGCCAGGATATGGATACAGTGAAGCAAACCGCCCCAGAGCCAGTCCGGCAAGTCAGATGAAGAAGTTAATGGGAACAATCAACAAAGGAAAAAGGATACCCGAGTTGGAAACGGTTTCCTTAAGGCAGTTGTTCATACTTGTTGCTTGAGAAACCAAATCTCGAGGACGAGATTTCTTTAAGGGGGGAAGGTTTGTCACAGCCTGATTTTTGGCCCTTGCTTTTCTTTTGTTTTTCTGAGATTTTTGCTTGAGTTTTCTTTTTCCATGGCTTTGTGGTCTGGAAACTAAAGAAGATGACCTCTTCTTTGCTATCAGAGTGGCTTGTCAACCTCAAATCCTTCCCTAGACCTTTCCATTTTCATCCTAGCCCAAATCCCAATATTCTTTTTATTGGGAATATTCCTTTTCTATTAAAGGAATAACCCTAATTGCCCCAGGTTGTGAAGCAACCTATATTTCCATCACTCCTAAAATTCCCAAATAATTCTCATAAATTATTTGGGTCATATATTTCTCAAATATGGCAAAATATTTCGTTCGCCATATTTCCCATCATCCTCAAATAATTCTTTTCCTATTGTGTCCTGAATGGCAGATTGTGAAGCAAGTGCCATTTATATTTGCCCAATTGACTCCAAACTTCCTGGAGATCTTTTATGTCCAAATAATTGCCTCATGACAAATTTCAACTTAATTTGCCTAGTAAATATTACTGAGCATTTTTTTCAAAGTTCTTGTCTAAGGGAATTAGTTGTGAAGGAAGTACTAGCTAGGTTAACTCAAATGAGTTGAAATTTACGCATGACCTCAATATCATCATATCATAGCCCTCCACCAAAGTTGAGCTCATGTCATGCCTCCATGAGAGCACAGCTTCAAATCTTTGGTTTTGTCCAAATTTTCAGTTAGTGAAGCAAGTATATTTTATCTTACTCCATTATGGCTGTAAATTTTCCTAAGCCTTCTCTTATCAATATAACCTATATCCACCAAATTTGGGAATATTTTGTTTAGCCATTTTCCCTCTAGAATTTTTGCAAGTTTCTGGTCAGTGGAAATGTTTGTGAAGGAAGTACCATTTTGGTTTATGCAAATGGTATGAAACCTTTTTCAGCATCTTCATATGATCAAATAACCCTGCCTTGCCAAATTTCAGCTCAAGTGGCTTCTCCATTTGAGTGCACCATCATGATCTTCATTCTGGACCAGATTACTTAGTTGTAAAGCAACTATATTAGATATTGGTCCATTTCCATCCAAAATTCACAGGATCGTAGTCCTCCTAAACACCAGACAAAGGCGTCACAGAACCCCACCTTGATCAATAAAGCTTTCATCTTATATTCGCAATATCCAGATTGCAATCTCAGTCTCTTGCTTGTTCTTCGTTTGCTCGCAGGAAACAGACCCTCGTGGTCAGGTTGATCGTGCTCCGGCGTGGTCAATAACCTCTCGGAGTTGGTTTAGCGATTGCTAAGGCGCGACGTCCTCGCACGTTCGTAGTCGGATCGTCAAAGTCGACTTCCACCAAAGCGAAATCCATCATCTCATCGAAAGACGGGACACCTCCGCCTCTATCAACCTGGCCAAACTTGAGGATCGGAGCATTCCCATGGTGCTGCTCGGCTATGAGCCGGGCTCAGCCGCGTACCGCGTCTACGACCCCGTCAGGAACTGCGTGCATGTCTCCCGCGACATTGTGTTCGACGAGGGCGCGCGGTGGGACTGGGACAAGGCCGAAGAAGAAAGGGATGTGGGGCCATTCCACGTCGAGGTGTTCGTCCACACCACGACGCGTGCGGCAGAGAACCCTGCTAGACAGCACCTGGCGCCTGAAAGTGCTGCTGGAGCGACGCAGACGCCCCATGATGCCGTCACCACGCCCAGGAGCAGCGGCGTGCACTCGCCACTCCAACATGCAGGAGGGACGACGCCACACTCCGCACCGATCTTCTCCCCTACCCCTGTAGGCGTGGACGAGGAGGATGTTGCTCCACCACGCCGGCCACAGCACCCGATGATCACACGTGCACGCGGCGGCATCGTCAAGCCGAACCCCATCTACAACGACTACGTGATGACGGCCGATGCAGAGGAGTTCGTCAATGACGAGCTGTGTCTGGTGGCCGCAGAGGAGCCTGCATCACCGGATGCGGCTCTAAACGACCCAAGCTGGAAGGAGGCGATGGACGTGGAGCTCGCCTCCATCTGCAACAACGAAACGTGGGAGCTCGCCGCGCTCCCCGCCGGGCACAAGGCCATTGGGCTGAAGTGGGTTTTCAAGGTAAAAAAGGACCCTGCTGGACAAGTTATCAAGCACAAGGCGCGGCTCGTGGCGAAGGGATACGCACAACGTCAAGGCGTAGATTACGACGAGGTTTTCGTGCCGGTGGCGCGCATGGAGACCGTGCGGTTGCTGCTCGCACTCGCCGCTCACCAAGGGTGGAAAGTGCACCACATGGACGTCAAATCGGTGTTCCTCAACGGCGATCTCAAGGAGGAGGTCTACGTGCACCAATCGCCCGGCTACATCATCTTCGGCGAGGAACTCAAGGTGCTCCGGCTGCGCAAGGCCCTGTACGGACTGCATCAAGCTCCACGAGCGTGGTATGCCAAGCTGGACACGTCCTTGACATCCCTCGGCTTCGAGCGAAGTCCTTTGGAGCATGCTGTGTTCAGGAGGAGCACGGGCAAAACGGCGCTGCTCGTCGGAGTCTATGTGGACGACTTGATCATCACGGGCACGGACGCCAACGACATCGCCATGTTCAAGCAGCAGATGCACAGCCTGTTTGCTATGATCGATCTCGGCCTTCTCGGTTACTACCTGGGAGTCGAGGTCAAGCATGAGGCGGGCGCGATCACGATCTGTCAGAGCGTGTACGCCCGTAAGATCTTGGAGGCGGCAGGGCTGAATGAATGCAATCCCTGTCACACGCCAATGGAAAATAGGCTGAAGCTGCGAAAGGGAGAAGCTGGCGATGTGGTGGATGCCACAGGCTATCGGAGCATCGTCGGAAGTTTGCGTTACCTGTGCAATACTCGTCCTGACATCACTCACGCAGTCGGGATGGTGAGCAGGTATATGCAGGCACCCACGGCGGCACATTGGGCGGTGGTGAGGCCGATTCTGCGCTACATCAAGGGCTCAGTTGGGTATGGCTGCAGATACAAGGGGAGCTCCAGTGGCGAGCCCAAACTGGTGGGTTTCAGTGACAGCGATCTAGCTGGGGACGTCGACGACAGGAAGAGCACCACGGGCGTAGCTTTCTTCCTCGACTCCAGCATCATCACTTGGACTTCACAGAAGCAAGCTGTGGTTGCCCTCTCGTCTTGCGAGGCAGAGTACATCGCAGCCTGCAACGCTGCCTATCAGGCAGTCTGGCTAAGCAGATTGCTGGGTGAATTACTTGGACAACCACCTGCGGCTGTGAAACTGCTTGTGGACAACAGATCTGCAATCGAGCTGGCCAAGAACCCAGTGCACCACGAGCGGAGTAAGCATATTGATCTTCGTTTTCACTTCATTCGTGAATGCATTGAGGAGGGCAAGGTGGACATCGAGCACATCAACACAAATGGCCAGCTTGCTGACGTTTTAACCAAGTCACTGGGCCGTGTCAAGTTCTTGGAAATGAGACTGAAGCTCGGTGTCATGGAGGTCTCTTCGAGGCGCCAGAATTAAGGGGAGAATTGTTGGCCTTGTAATCCTGTCGCTAGTAGGTTTTTTAGTTTCAGTCTTCAGGCTTAGCAAATAAAACGGCAAGTGCATGAGCCTGTTTATGCCTTGACCGAATCTTCAGTAGCAGATAGGTAGCTTAGGCGGCTGTGCGCGTTTCGTGGGATGGCACGAACCAAACGTGCATGGCGGCATTGAGGGCGTGGCGAGTTGATCGTGGGATGGCGCGGCCGAATAGCTCGGGCACGAGCCCCTTTTCCGTTTTTCAGTTCTGCTGTTAATAAGAGGAAGAAAGAAAACGCTGCAAGGTAGTAAGCAGCACAAAAAAACTCTGGTCTCTCCCAAGTTTCCCGACTAACAGCCTAGCCTCTGTCTCGAGCTCAAGAAGCTCTCCTGCCCTCCCTCTGTCGCCATGGCCGCCGGCCTCCTCCTCCTAAATTGGAGCGAGTCGAGCCCTCCCTTTCCTAGTAGCCACCACTACCCAAAGTCCCTTACTCCGGCGACCCTCCTCAGACCCTCTTCCCCTCGCCGGAGCCACTATGGCCAGAACCCCATCTCCACCCGAAGCCCTCCTCCGCCGTAGCCCTCACCGCCGCCGTTTCGGTCCCTCTCGGAGCCCGTGCACCCCAGGAATGGATGCTCCTCTCTTCCCCGAGCTCGCCGGTGTGCCGAGCGCCGCGAGAGGTGGCCGGAGCCGGCCGAACGGCCGCCCGCAGCGCGGCCCCTCCCCTTCTTCCTCTGTTCCGTGCGGGGGGCAGCGCGAGGAAGAGGACAGCGCCCGTGCCCCTCCCCCTGCCATGGGTCCCTCGTATCAGCCTCACGCGTTGACTGGGCCGCACCGCTGACGTGGATAAGTGGAGGCACGTTTCCTGGTTGGCGCCTTTCTGCCCTGAAAGCGTATTCCGGTAAATTGTTTACGTTTAGAGGAAACGTACTTTCGTTGTTCTTCGACTCTGAATACGTTTTCTTGTTCAGAAGGTATAATCTGCCCGAAGGCGGTTTCAGTTTTTGCCTCCAGGGAGTTGTTTGTGGAAGTTTTATTCACAGATTGGTCCCTGGTGTTCCACACCTCATATCTCTGCAACCGTAACTCCGATTGAGGTGAAACCAACGCTCACTTCTTCGTATCTTCAAGCCCAAACTTTTGGTATCATTCTCACTATGGTTTGACATACTAGAAATGACCATTTTGCCCTTGCCCCAATCAGCCCCCTCCGAGAGAGTACCCTTTCCGGCGATTCCTTCCGCGGTCATTCCGCACTTCTTCCCGGAGCCTTCTTCATCCCCAGGCAAGCCACAACCACCATTCGCATGATAGCCATGCAGAAGCATTGGTTTCCAACTTGAATCTTTAATAACTGTTTGATTGTTTTGCTACTGCTGTTGTTATTTCGGTTATGCTTATGGATCGGTGTTTACCGTGATGCTATGTTTTCTTGCACTTTGTTATTTTGTTCTTCATACTAGTATTATATTGGCCATGCTTGGTAGTAGTACATGTTGGTGATGGTCTTCGGTGCATGACTATCGTCTGTTCCGAGTACCGTTGTTATGCACGTTCCTTTGCACCCAGTTGGTTAAATGCTTGCATGGTAGTTTATCGTTATGCATGATATTTATTGTTGATGTTAGTGGTCATGTTATGCTATGAGTAGTGTTCTAGTTGTGATATTCATGCTCGTCAGTATGTCATGCTCATCTGGATAAATGATTAAATGTTGTTGTTATGCTCGTTGATTATGTTGCACCTCCATGCTTATTTGATATCATGTTCATGCATTATAGTTCCATCATGTTATTTTATCATGGCTCAGCATATTGCATTCAAGTTTAACCGGATTAAATTGAACTTGAACAACTGTTGGCTGAGTCATGGTGCCACCATATCGAGCTGACCAGTGCAACCACGTTTGCCTTATGGGAAGGCCCTAACTGGGTCTATTGTCATGCCTCTAGCCGGTGCCTCCTGTGAGGGAAGGTTAGGCGCGGGCGCTACCTTGGCCGGGTAGGACGGCATAAGCCTTGTGTGCCCATGTTTGGTTTTGAGCTGATGTCCCCGTTTCAGACCGTTTTGCCACGACGGTGGCCGTTAGTGCCTTTGCTAGGCACAGGGCCACCCAGGACTTAGCCCAAAGGGGAGTTGGTTGGAGTGGCCGGGAGAGTGTCATGGCAGTAGATCGGTTTTATCGGAATGCCGTGTCCGCACGTATGGGAGTGCGAGACCATGGGTTCCGTGGTGTGGGTACAGTGTGCTAATCTCTGCAGAGTGTGTGTTTAATCTATCGATAGCCGTGCCCGCGGATAAGGGCCCAGTTCGTGTCGGTCACACTATGGGTCAACAGTAATAATAGTAATAATTTGATTAATAACAACCCCGGTTCGATGACGAAAGAAGTTGGTTGATATTTATGTGATCGTGAGAGGATCACTGTGGTATCGTGAATACCAACTTGTTGGATATTTGGGGATGTTATGCAAGAGTCAAGGGTAAAAGTCAAGCTCCTTGTGGTCATAAATGATTACTATGGTATTGTTAATACCAAGCTTGATTGGATCCTGAGATGATTGTGTGATATTCGTGATGGTAAGTGATACAGGTGATGGTTACGAGGTAACCCGAACAGAGTAAGTTGGTGCATGCTAGTTTCATCATGTTGCATGCTAGTATCATCATGTTCATATGTTTATGCCATGCTCGTATTGTTCTAGCTGTATCATCTTGTTCATGCTATGATTGATCTGATAGTATCATGTTAATCCTTGTTAACCTGTAATTGCCATGCTATTGTTTGTCTTGATTGCTTTGGTTGCTGTGAGCTTGCAAGTACATTCAATGTACTGACCTGGCGTGTCATGCCAGTTTGCAGGTCGTGCCGGATTTGATTGCTTGTTTGCCGTGGATCCCTTGTTTGTGTGCTAGGATAAGCGTTCCAGCCAGAGTCCCTGCGGAGTGGAGTTCACCACCGTCGTTGCTTCTCCGCTGTCAGTAGTCATTCCGCTGCGTCGTGTTGTTCTGCTGCTTGCATAGAGCAACCGTGGCAGGCGTAGTGTCGCCATGCCGATGTAATCCCCTTGTACCCCAATAGATTGCAATAAAGAGCTGATTTGTTCTATGCTAAGCAGTGCCATATTCCAGAAGACTTCTCCTTGATCTCTAGGCTGGAATACGGGGCGTTTCCGGTTTCTCTGAGCCGGGGTGCCACACCTGGCTTCAATGACGAGGAGTCCGGCACGCAGATTTGTCTTCGACATTGCAAGGCGGGTTCCCCTTTCCGAACTCCAAGATTGTCTTTGGACGTAATGATTGTATCCGGACCTGTACACACAACCGCAGAGAGTATAATATTCCACAAGTCCAATCCACTGACAACTTTTTGCAACATGACATCACGTCTGCCTGGTCATTATTTTCGAATCGTTTTTCGCCTGCTGCTCCATGTTTCAAGACGCGGTCGCCATTGGCACGTCTTGTCAAAGCAGAGATCGTATCCGCTTATTGCGGGATTCTCATCAATACGGGTATGGGTAACCCAACCGTGCTGTTTACACAGCCCTTGGGAATAGGCGAGGTTTAAGGCGAGTGGGGAGGCGCTTGATATTCATGGCCTTTATAAGGGGATAAGGATTCCCTTTCTTCACCCACACCGTCTCTCTCTCTCCGCCCTTCCATCCTCGAGCTCCAGCGCCCAAGTCCCCATCTTTCTACATCTCCAGAAAGTATCCGGCCATGTCCTCATCCGGGGGTCAAGGCAAGTGGATGGTCTCCTTCGTCAAGGAGAAGGACATTGCTGAGCTTCAGGCGGCTGGGTACTTGGCGAAGGAAATCGCCCACCGTCTTCCAGCCCAGGGGCAAGTCGTCCCCACCCCGAAGACTACTAAGAGGGTAGTTTTCCTCCCTCACTTCGTCTGTGGACTAGGGTTTCCACTTCACCCTTTCGTCCGCTGACTGATGTATTATTACGGGCTAGATTTCCATGATGTGGCCCCGAACTCCTTCCTCAACATATCGACATTCATCGTCGTGTGTGAGGCCTTCCTCCACATCTAACCCCACTTCGGGCTATGGCTTAAGGTATTCAACGTGAAGCCAAAGGTGGTGGATGGCCAGCACGTGGAGTGCGGGGTGGTGAGCAAGCTGGCCAACGTCTCCTGGCCAAAAGGCAGTTTCATGGAGCCGGTAAAGGAATGGCAGAAATAGTGCTTCTACATCACGGAACCCCGCGGCGCCACCTGGGCTGCAGCTGCTGAATTTAACTCCGGTGCTCCCATGCGACTTACCTACTGGGTCGAGAAGAGCCCGAACTGGTGTTCGCCAGATGAGCTGATAGCGCTGCATACGCGCGTTCAAAGCATGGTGGACAAAGATGTCAAACTTGTCGATGTAATCCAGGCGATGTTAGTTCGCCGGATTCTCCTGTGCCAAAGCCGAAGCCGCCCTCTATGGGAGTTCAATCCGAAGAAGCACCATACTCTGAAGAGGCTCTTCGAAACCACTCATGAAGACGCCTAGAAGTTGCTCTTTAAGGGCAATGAGAAACCGCCGGCCATAGATTCGGACCGCGGGCACGACATTAACCACCTCGCCAACGAGGTATGTTATTTTTAACGCATCCCCTACTTGCTTGTTTCAAGGATGATATCTAAGCTTTTATTATTATTGTTTCTTCAGGACTGGATGGAGAGGGTGAAGCGGATCCAGTGTCCGGCTCCGCTGCCTGAAGAACCAGTCATCCCGCGTTTAGCGAAGATGCTGGTGCCGGCGCCCTATAAGGCACCGGAGAAGAAGGCCAAGGGGGTCCGGAGTGGCCCCCGTCGCAAGGGCGCTTCAGACGTGACGTCCGAAGACAAGACCCGCTCCTCCGTCACCGAAGATGACGAGGAGGAGGAGGAGAACAACCCTCCCCCTGATGAGGGAAGGAAAAAGAGGGCGGCCTCCACGAACCTGGAGGCGGGGACGTCCAAGAAAGGGAAGGGCTCCCTCGCGGATAACTCTGCGTGGGACGTCAACATCAGTCCGAAGCGACGCCCCCGCACTAAGCCTCAAGCTGCATCGTAAGTGCTATAACTCCGTATACCCATATATCCAGCCTTTCCTCTTCAATGTATTGACATGGTTAATTGTGCTATTACAGTCCGGCCCACGACAGCTTCCAGCGATCCTCATCAGGGGGTTCGTTGGATTCAAAGGGGATGGCCAGCGAGTCTCCGCCGGCCGCTGACTCTCCCAAGGCCAAGGATGACACTGAGGTGCTATCTCGAAGGGCCGCTCCAGTCCAGGGAGAGGCTCAGGACGCTGTCAGGGAGGCGCTGGAGGGCGAGACCTCTACCGCCAGACACATGAGGGAATAGATCCCCAGGGAGACGGGCGAGGAGGGCCGTATTCAATTCGGCCCTCAGCCGGATACGATTCTGGAGACCAATACGGCTTCGAAATCCGGCGAGCAACCTCCTTCGAAAGAGGGGGGTGCGTGATGACCCACAAGTATAGGGGATCTATCGTAGTCCTTTCGATAAGTAAGAGTGTCAAACCCAACGAGGAGCAGAAGGAAATGATAAGCGGTTTTCAGCAAGGTATTCTCTGCAAGCACTGAAATTATAGGTAACAGATAGTTTTGTGATAGGATAATTTGTAATGAGCAACAAGTAACAAAAGTAAATAAAGTGCAGCAAGGTGGCCCAATCCTTTTTGTAGCAAAGGATAAGGCTGGACAAACTCTTATATAGAGAAAAGCGCTCCCGAGGACACATGGGAATTCTCGTCAAGCTAGTTTTCATCACATTCATATGATTCGCGTTCGGTACTTTGATAATTTGATATGTGGGTGAACCGGTGCTTGGGTGCTGTCCTTACTTGGACAAGCATCCCACTTATGATTAACCCCTATTGCAAGCATCCGCAACTACAAAAGAAGTATTAAGGTAAACCTAACCATAGCATGAAACATATGGATCCAAATCAGCCCCTTACGAAGCAACGCATAAACTAAAGTTTAAGCTTCTGTCACTCTAGCAACCCATCATCTACTTATTACTTCCCAATGCCTTCCTCTAGGCCCAAATAATGGTGAAGTGTTATGTAGTCGACCTTCACATAACACCACTAGAGGAGAGACAACATACATCTCATCAAAATATCGAACGAATACCAAATTCACATGACTACTAATAGCAAGACTTCTCCCATGTCCTTGGGAACAAACATAACTACTCACAAAGCATATTCATGTTCATAATCAAAGGGGTATTAATATGCATATAGGATCTGGACATATGATCTTCCACCAAATAAACCAACTAGCATCAACTACAAGGAGTAATCAACACTACTAGCATCCTACATGTACCAATCCCGGACTTAGAGACAAGAATTGGATACAAGAGATGAACTAGAGTTTGAGAGGAGATGGTGCTGGTGAAGATGTTGATGGAGATTGGCCCCCTCCCAATGAGAGGAGCGTTGGTGATGACGATGGCGATGATTTCCCCCTCCCGGAGGGAAGTGTCCCCAGCAGAACAGCTTTGCTGGAGTCCTAGATTGGTTCCGCCAAGGTTCCACCTCGTGGCGGCGGAGTCTCGTCCCGAAAGCTTGCTTATGATTTTTCTTCGGATGAAAGACTTCATATAGCAGAAGATGGGCTCCGGAGGGCCAATAGGGGCCCACAAGGCAGGGGGCGCGCCCAGGGGGTAGGGCACGCCCCCACCCTCATGGCCAGGGTGTGGGCCCCCTCTGGTATTTCTTCCACTCAGTATTTTTTATTATTTCCAAAAATAACTTTCGTGGAGTTTTAGGACTTTTGGAGTTGTGCAGAATAGGTCTCTAATATTTGCTCCTTTTCCAGCCCAGAATTCCAGCTGCCGGCATTCTCCCTCCTTATGTAAACCTTGTAAAATAAGAGAGAATATGTATAAGTATTGTGACATAATGTGTAATAACATCCCATAATGCAATAAATATCGATATAAAAGCATGATGCAAAATGGACGTATCAACTCCCCCAAGCTTAGACCTCGCTTGTCCTCAAGCGGAAGCCGATAACGATAAATATGTCCACATGTTTAGAGATAGAGGTGTCGATAAAATAAAATACGGACATGAGGGCATCATGATCATTCTCATAACAGCAACATATATGGATATTGTCATATGATCTCTTATGCTCAAGTAATAATCCATTCACAATGCAAAGTATGAATTAGAAACTCTATTGAGAACCAACAAACTATAATCTCAGTCATTGAAGCAATTACAATTTATCATAACATCAGAAAGAGTCTATGTCAGAGCTTTTCAGCAAGTCCACATACTCAACTATCATTTAGTCTTTCACAATTGCTAACACTCACGCAATACTTGTGGTTACGGAGTTTTAATCGGACACAGAGAAAGATATAGGGGCTTATAGTTTCGCCTCCCAACCTTTTACCTCAAGGGTAATATCAACAATAATAACTCATTCTAACTTACATCCAATTAGATATATACACATATACATATACACATAAACACTATTCTGATCACGGGATGAGAATAATATTCTGATCGCAACCTGACCTGCCCGCTAGTAGTAGGCTGAACTTTCCTCTGAACTAGGTTGAACTTCCGCCAACATTGCCCAAACGGGGCTTGCGATATACCGTTAGAAAGCTATGGACACCAGTATCATGACCCAACTTAAATTTTTGTCAAAATGTAAGTGGTTTAAGAGCAGTTTTGAAAATCATTTTTTCTTCACACAAAAAACATGAATCGTATTTTTGATCACATTTCTAAACCGTTTATCAAAATGAGGCAAATAATATGGCCTTGGAAAGCTGCTGCAAAAACGCTCCTTCCACATGTTGAAAGTTTTCTTTAATTCCGTATGGTTAAAGAGTAATTTGGAAAAATGTAAAATTTCACAAACCGAACAACCGAGTTCGTATTTTCGATGTCATTTATAAACGGCTAATCCAATTGAGACAAATGATATGGCGTTGGAAAGCTTATCAAAATGCGCTACATTTTCATGTTGAAACATTTTTCCAATTTTGAACGGTTTAAGAGTAATTTAGAAAATGGTACAAGTCCTACCGAGTTCGTATTTTCAAGCTCATTTTTTAACAGTGCGTCCGAATGTAGCAAATGATATGGCATTGGAAAGCTTGAACAAATGCAAAACTTTTTGGTATGTATTGTTTCTCCCAATTCTTTACGGTTTTAAGTCAATTTCGAAAATGGCAAAAAATGTATTTTCGCTATAATTTCTACAAACTTTATCGGAATGAGGCAAATAATATACCGTTAAAAAGCTACGGTAAATGCGAACCTTTTTCATGTTGACGGTTTTCTCTGATTCCTAGCCGTTTTCAAGTAATTTCCAAAATGCCGAGATCATTCGTTCTGCCTTTATCGCGAAACATATTCGTCGAAAATGCATCGCATGAAGAACTTGAACTTCTCGGCGTGTCTACTTGAACTTCACTCTGTTTTTCACGTGCTTTTTTTCCCGTAGCTCTCCATCTACTCACCGGAATTGAGGAAGTAATATACCGGTGGAAAGCTGATGTAAACACGCAACTTTCCCGTGTTGATCGTTTTTTCATACTCCCGACGATTTTAATTGTTTTTCATCTGAAATTCATTCACTATAGTAGTCGAACTTCCTGCTGTTTTCACGTTGAACTTCTGTGACGTATTTTCCTTTGTAATTTTCTTATCCGTTCATCCATGTTACACAAATGATATTCCTTTTGTACAAACGTCTCTCACATTTTTTTTACTTTCTCCGGCGGAGGAGTTGAACTTATAATAACAAAACTTTTAGACTTTGCTTTTTTATTCTTTTTTAATACAAAATGCACACCATGTGGTACGTGAACTTCTTGCAGTTATCAATCTGAACTTCTCTCGGTTACGTGAAAATATCTGAGTTTTTTTATGAAATTTTAATCTGATTTTCTCAATCCCTTTTTATGAAATTTTGAAGCGCGCTATTTTTAAAAGTTGAACTTCTTGTTATTTTATTTTTGAACTTCTTGTTTCCATTCTTTTTCTATTTTTGTTTGTAATTTTCTTATCCATTCGTCCGTGTTACATAAATGATATTCTTTTTGTGCAAACCTCTCTCACAATAATTTTTTAAAACTTTCTCAGACGGAGGAGTTGAACTTATTACAACAAAACTTTTAGACATTGCTTTTTTATTCTTTTTTAATACAAAATGCACACCATGTAGTACGTGAACTTCTCGCAGTTATCACTTCTCTCGGTTACATGAAAATATTTGAGTTTTTTTATGAATTTTTAATCTGATTTTCTCAATCCCTTTTTATGAAATTTTGAAGCGCTCTATTTTTTAAAAGTTGAACTTCTTGTTATTTTATTTTTAAACTTCTTGTTTCCATACTTTAATAACGAGAAAAATCTGATTTTTCTATAATCATCCAACATCTTCATCTTTTTAATATGGACTTCCTGGTTCTATTTCTTAATCTTTTTTATGAAATTTTGAAGCGCTCTATTTTTTAAAAGTGGAACTTCTTGTTATTTTATTTTTGAACTTCTTGTTTCCATTCTTTAATAACGAGGAAAATCTGAGTTTTCTATAATCATCGAACTTCTCCATCTTTTTAATATGGACTTCCTGGTTTTATTTTCTTAATCTTTTTATGAAATTTTGAAGCGCTCTATTTTTAAAAGTTGAACTTCTTGTTATTTTATTTTTGAACTTGCTTTCATTCTTTAATAACGAGGAAAATCTGAGTTTTCTATAATCATCGAACTTCTCCATCTTTTTAATATGGACTTCCTGGTTTTATTTCTTTTAGTAACGAAAAAAATCATACCTTATGATAGACATCGAGCCGCTCCGTTTTTAAATTTGAAGTTCTAGGTTTATTTTAATAGAACTTCTTCATTATTTTAGACAGAACTTATTGGTCTTATTCTTTAGTTACCGGAAAAAATTGAGTTTTAAAATAAATATGAAACTGTTGTGCTTTAAAAAATTGAACTTTCTTGGTTTTATTATTTAGTAACAAGAAAAAACTGAGTTTTTAATGTGCATTGAACTACTTAATTTTTTAAAATTGAACTTCTTGGTTTTAATCTTTAGTATGGAGGAAAATATTAGATTTTTATAAACATCAAAACAACTTCATTTTTTTAATTAGGACTTCTTGGTGTTATTCACTAGTAAAGGGAAAAGTCCTAGTTGTGTAAAAAACAACGAACCGCTCACTTCTTTAAAATTGAACTTCTAGATCTTAAAAAAACAGGGGTAAATCCATGTTTACAAACTTTTTAAACTGCTCGGTTTTTTTAATTTGACCTTCTTGGTTTTGGAATAAACATTTTGAACTTCTTTGTTTATTAAATTTGAACTTCTCCATTTTTAGTAAAATGTAGAAACACCCTTTTTATAAACTTTTCGGACATCTCCTTTTTATTTTTATTTTACTTCTTGTTTTATTCTACAGTAACGGGGAAAATCACAAGTTTGTGATAAACATTGAACAACCCAATTATTTAAATTTGAACTTCAAGTATTTTTTAGAAATGGTTAAACTTACAAAACAAATTTATGTTTTTCCACTTTCTACGAACTTACTATGTTATATCTTGTGAATTTTTTTTGTCTCGCGACATTTTTAGGCTTTTTTTGCTCTTGGTGAAATGGCCTAGGCGGTCTCTATTTTTCGTTGATGAATTTCTTCAGTATATGGTACACGTGAACTTAGGAATTTCGGAAACATGAACTTCACAGGCTATTGAAATTCAAGCAAATTCCACAGAACAATACAAATACACTTCGTGTGCTACATGCACAAACAATACATCATCAAGTATAGCACACCAATACATCATAAAGCTTGGTACCAACATACATATGTAGCGTCACACTAACATTATTTGTTTCTGTTCTGATCCTTGGGAAAAATAATTTGTACAAACTTTGACTTTTAGAAAATGCTCACTTGTTTTAATTGAACTTCAACATTTCTGTTCGTCATTCTTGAAGGAGTGTAATTGAAAACCATGGTGAGATAACTGAAAGGTACTAACTGAAAGGTACTATCATCCCTTTCTAACAAGAGACCACACTTTTTGTTGTTTTCTTTGAGCTGGTGGGGACTTCAAAAGAAATTTGATGCTTTTTTTTTAACTCCAACCCTAAGTGATCTCTCATTTTTTTCCCAGTGATCTCTCGTTTTTTCGTTTTGAACTTCTGTACATGCCATCAAGTCAAATCAGCAAACAGATTTCACATGCGTGGCCGCTAAGAAGCACCTACCCTGCTACTTAGTAGAACAAGTGTACTGGATCGCATATATCCGAAGGAATTTTTTTTTGCAAGTCACTGAAAAAATGTAAAAGTTAAAGCAGCAGCAGCAACACAGGGTGTGTAGCAGCCAGTGGCACACAAACACAAACACCTTGTGGGCACCAGACGGCACGCACTACTTCTCAATCTATAATTACTGAACGTCACCAGTACAAATGTCTGAACTTCGACAACCATCAACTAATTTTGCCCAATTGAAAATGCTTCTTTTACACAAATTGCTGTAGCGCACTCACGCACATAGCACGCATGCACACATCCATGGCAGAGAAAGCCGAAGGGGAAAAGAATGGCGGCCGCCGGCCGGTTCGAGAGCAACTGCTCCGGAAAGACCAGGAAGGGAGGGAGGCTCAGAGGAGCTACGCGGAACCGTCAAGCGGCAGTGGCAGGGCAGTTGGCCGTCGATGTGGGAGGAGCTCGCATAGGGGCGCACGAACTTGGGGGAGGGGAGGTGCTGTGGCATGCACCCGCATTCTAGTGAGGTGTGGCTCGGTGGCAGGACCGCTCGGGAAAGAGGGGAGGCTCGGGCATGGGGTGGTGGAGTTTGTGGCGGTGTGTGGGGGTGCGGGAGTCCCAGAGGCGCACGGGGGAGCAGAGTTCATAGCGGTGATGGAGTAGGGGAGCCAGCACCCCGGCGGCGGCGGCGCTCGGAATCCATGGCTCGGCGAACAGCACACGGGGGTTCCGAGGTGTTGAGGTCGCTGGATCCAAGCAGTGGTGGCGGTAGGAGGCTTGCCGGGCATGGAGGCGGCGCGCTGGCTCCACTGCCTGGCGGTGGCGTTCGTGGATCCAGGGCCCGGCGGCGCAAGGGAATCGTGGGACGGCGGTGACCGGCGTATGGCAGCGTGCGTGGGTGTGGGCTGCGGTTCCGGTGGCCGGCAGTGCTGCGTCCTGCGGGGAAGGTGGGGATCGGGCGGGGGTGGGCCGGTGGGGATCATGGGGAGGGAGGAGTGCGTGAGTGGGTCGGGTGTGGGTGGGAGATCGTTTTTCTTTTTCTTTTTTCCTCCATTGTATTTGTGCCGGTTCGGTTGAATCTCAAGAACACCTGATTGCCCCTTATAGAGTGCACCGTGATCCAAATAACTATCCGGGATCAGAATAGTGATATCCTATATATATATATATATATCCTATATATATATCGCAACAATATCAAGTTTCCTCTCTATGTGTTGAAAGTTTTGAAGTCATGCTTGTGTTGCCTTCCTATGCTTGTTGATTCTTGTTCCCATAAGTTGTTTTGCTCACAAAATCCCTATGAATAGGATGTTTGTTAGGCTTAAATGTGCTACTGATATTCTTCATGATGCTCTCTTATGTTTGAATTCTTTATTTTTATGTGAGCATCATTGAAATCATCGTGCCTAGCTAAAAAGGCATTAAAGAAAAGCTCTTGTTGGGAGACAACCCAATATTCCTACCTACTTTTTTGTGTGTTCACATGATTAATCAACTATATTAATTATGTTTTATAGCTTTTTGTTCAATAAAGTTCCAAATAAAGCCTTTGGGATAGTGTGGATGATAGTTGACTTGATTCTGTGCAAAGACAGAAAATTTTGCGGCCAGTCCAGTAATTTCTGAAATTCAGTGGAACATGATTTTGATATGCATTTTTTACACATTTTAAGATACAAATTTCCTACGTTTTCCTAATTTCTCAAAATTTTAAGAGTTGTATCAGTATGGTGATTATTCAGATCATTACAGACTGTTGTGTTTTTGATGGATTCTGTTTTCAATGCATAGTTTGCTTGTTTTAGTATTTCCATAGCTTATATTAAGCAATATAAATTGTGGAAATAATAAGGTACATTAGAAATTGTGTGAGAAAAATTATGAATCTTGTCTTTGTCAGTACCCAATTGAATGATTTATTTATCATACTAACCTATCTCATGAAGTTCCGTTAAGTGTTGTGTGATTGATGTTTTCAAGTTTTGGGTGAGATATCGACATGAGGAGATTAAGGAGTGGAAATACCCTAAGCTTGGGGATGCCCAGGGCACCCCAAGGTAATATTAAAGGAATACCCAAGCAACTAAGCTTGGGGATGCCCCGGAAGGCATCCCCTCTTTCGTCTCCAACATTATCGGTAACCTTACTTGGAGCTATATTTTTATTCGTCACATGATATGTGTTTTGCTTGGAGTGTAATTTTATTTTGTTGATATTTTGTTAATTTTATTTAGAATGAGGTTCTGTATCTTTTATTTCAATAAAAATGTCAAGGATAGCCTTCACCATGCTTAGTTTGCAAGTACATGAGTTGCTGTTTCAATACAGAAAGTTGCACACTATTGCGTAAATTCTCTAGAAAATTTAGAATTTGATAAAATAATGAAATTTTGACAAAATGAGCTATGATAAATTTTCTACAATACGGTAAAGTCTCATAATATTTTGAATTAAATAAGTATGTATCTTCCTTAATCCTTTACAAAGTGTTCTCTTTAGACAGATTGTTGTTATGATTGCATTTTTTGCATGTGTTTACTTGTTTAACGATTCTATTTGAGGATAGGATTATTAAATATGTAGATGCATTTAGTATGAAATGTCAAATTATAATTTCAGTGATTTTCTGTAGTAGAGAATGATAAAGTTTTGCATTGATTTATACTAACTTATCTCACGAATTCTTGTTGAGTTTTGTGTGGATGAAGATTTTAAAAATTAGGGAAACCGTGCTATGAGAGGAATTAAGGAGACACAAGAGCTCAAGCTTGGGGATTCCCAAGGCATCCCTAGTTAATATTTCAAGAAGTCTCAAGCATCTAAGCTTGGGAATTCCCCGGTTGGCATCCCACATTTCTTCTTCAACAATGACCGGTTAGTTTTGGTTGAGCCTAAGTTTTTGCTTCTTCACATGATATGTGCTATCCTTGGAATGTCATTTCATTTTGTTTTGCTTTCTATTTGAATAAGATACTTAAGATCTATTTTTTATGAGATAGAGTCTTCACATAGCTACTTAATTATTTGACTACTAATTGATCTTCACTTGTATCTTTTTGGAGTAGTTTGCCAATTACTCTCGTGCTTCACTTATATATATATATATATATATATATATATGAGTAAATGGTTGAGTGAATTGAATATCATAAATCTGAAATTATATATGTTTCATATGCTTATCCCATGGGGAGTAATGACTTCACATATAAGAAGTATAGGTGGTAAAATTTATTGAAAGTTAGCAAACACATCATTAGTCACTTGAACAATTCATGAAAGAATATTGAAGGAAGAGAGATTTCACATATAAATATACTATCTTGGACATCTTCTATGATCGTGAGCCCCATTAATTATTTTCAAACTTGAGAAAATTAGTTGAAGTTGGACAAGGAAGACAACGTAATGAGTTATGTTTGGGTATATTTGTATAGAAGTTATATTGTTATAGATCGTCCAACATGTGGTGCTTGCCTAGGATCTTGTGCATCCAAATCCTGAAACCCAAAGTGTCGGTGTACAAAAGTAGGGGCCCTTTTTGTACCCCTTTACTTGTGCACGGGCAGTCGTAGCCGCACCTGCAGCCATGCTTGGCAGGGAAGAGGAAGCAGAGATGCAAGACTACCAGGACAGCGCTCAAGCCTGAGGCATGAAGAGCAAGGGGACAAGATAGGCTTCCCCTTGCAAGAGCCTTGCCGGGGCGGCCTACGTAGTCCTGGCAAGAGCCTTGCTGGGGCAACTTACCCAACACCAGCAAGGCCGCCACCCTTGAGCCTGAGAGTTCCGACACCGTCGACAACGTTGGAGCCAAGGCACGGGAGGCGCCTGCATAGTGGCATGTAGATCTTTGTGAAGACAAAAGGCTTGCGAAGCCTAGATGAGGACCAGAAGACAAAACACTAGCAAGGCCCCTTGCCGAGGGCACCCACGAGGCCCCGACAAGGCTCCTGCCGAAGACACCCACGAAGCCCCGGCAAGATCCTTGCCGAGGGCGCTCGCAAGACCCCGGCAAGACCCTTGCCAGGGATATCAGGAAGACCACGGCAAGGCTTCGCCGCCCCATTGCTGACCCAGCTCAGCGACCGACCCACCAACTAAGCAAGTGCCAATGTGGCAGCACGTGGCTTCTAGGCCAGCTAGTCAGGCACCTGCATGGTGGCATGCGGATCTTCATGAAGACCCCGCCACCGCACCAGCTCAACAACTTGCCAGCCTACATGGCATTGCATGCCTCATTGGCCTGGACGTGTGTTAAAGCAAGGAGAAGCGGCGACGGACGGGACGGGCTCCGTAGCCGTCCCCGATAAAGACAGAGGACACCTAAGTAGCGCATTAAATGCGTTTGTCCTGTGATGTCAGGCGATAAGCTTGTACACTGTATATACTTTCCACCTCCTATGTGCCACTTTGGCGACCCCTTTGACCTATAAAAGGAGGCCCGAGGCGTACTGAGGAAGGATTCGGACTTTTGGGCTAGGCATGCACCGCAGCTAGTTCAAGAGCTCAAGAACAGTACTCAAATATACAAACAAAGCAGGACTAGGGTATTACACATCTTCGCGGCCCGAACCTAGGTAAAATCTCCTTGTATTGACTCACCAGACCCGCTCCTTGCACAGCCTCGGGAGCGCTTGGCGATATTCTTGTATTGACTCACCAGACCCGCTCTTTGCTCCATGCTATATTATCTACTGTTTTGGACTATATTGGGCTTTATTTTCCACTTTTATATTATTTTTTGGGACTAACCTATTAACCGGAGGCCCAGCCCAGAATTGCTGTTTTTTGCCTATTTCAGTGTTTCGAAGAAACGGAATATCAAACGGAGTCCAAATGGAATAAAACCTTCGGGAACGTGATTTTCTCACCGAACATGATCCAAGAGACTTGGACCCTACTCCAAGGGAGTCCCGAGGCGGTTACGAGGGTGGGGGCGCGCCCCCTGCCTCGTGGGCCCCTCGGAGCTCCACCGACGTACTCCTTCCTCCTATATATACCTACGTACCCCCAAACGATCAAACACGGAGCCAAAAACCTAATTCCACCGTCAAAACTTTCTGTATCCACAAGATCCCATCTTGGGGCCTGTTCCGGAGCTTCGCCGGAGAGGGCCGTCATCACGGAGGGCTTCTACATCATCATAGCCCCTCCGATGAAGTGTGAGTAGTTTACCTCAGACCTTCGGGTCCATAGTTAGTAGCTAGATGGCTTCTTCTCTCTTTTTGGATCTCAATACAATGTTCTCCCCCTCTCTTGTGGAGATCTATTCGATGTAATCTTCTTTTTGCGGTGTGTTTGTTGAGACCGATGAATTGTGGGTTTATAATCAAGTCTATCTATGAATAATATTTGAATCTTCTCTGAATTCTTTTATGTATGATTGGTTATCTTTGCAAGTCTCTTGGAATTATCAGTTTGGTTTGGCCTACTAGATTGGTTTTTCTTGCCATGGGAGAAGTGCTTAGCTTTGGGTTCGATCTTGCGGTGTCCTTTCCCAGTGACAGAAGGGGCAGCAAGGCACGTATTGTATCGTTTCCATCGAGGATAACAAGATGGGGTTTATTTCATATTGCATGAATTTATCTCTCTACATCATGTCATCTTGCTTAAGGGTTACTCTGTTTTTAACTTAATACTCTCGATACATGCTGGATAGCGGTCGATGAGTGGAGTAATAGTAGTGGATGCAGGCAGGAGTCGGTCTACTTGTCTCGGATGTGATGCCTATATACATGATCATACCTAGATATTCTCATAACTATGCTCAATTCTGTCAATTGCTCAACAGTAATTTGTTCACCCACCGCAGAATACTTATGCTCTTGAGAGAAGCCACTAGTGAAACCTATGCCCCCCGGGTCTATTCTCATCATATCAATCTCCATCACTTTAATCTTGCTTTGCTTTTTTACTTTGCCTTTTACTTTTTGTTTTGCATCTCTATATCAAAAATACCAAAAATATTATCTATCATCTCTATCAGATCTCACTCTCGTAAGTGACCGTGAAGGGATTGACAACCCCTAATCATGTTGGTTGCATTGAGCTATCATTTTGTGTAGGTATGAGGGACTCCCGATCACCTCCTACTAGATTGATACCTTGGTTCTCAAAAACTGAGGGAAATACTTATGCTACTTTGCTGCATCATCCTCTCCTCTTCGGGGAAATCCAACGCAGTGCTCAAGAGGTAGCAAGAAGAATTTCTGGCGCCATTGCCGGGGAGTCTGCACAAAAGTCAACATACCAAGTACCCATCACAATCCCTATCTCCCGCATTACATTAGTTGCCATTTGCCTCTCGTTTTCCTCTCCCCCACTTCACCCTTGCCATTTTATTCGCCCTCTCTTTCCCAATCTCCTTCTCCTTCTCTTTCTCCGTTTGCCTTTTTCTCGCTTGCCTTTTGTTTGCTTGTGTGTTGGATTGCTTGTTTGTCGCGATGGCTCAAGATACTACCAAATTGTGTGATTTCACCAATACCAACAATAATGATTTCCTTAGCACTCCGATTGCTCCTCTTGCCAATACCGAGTCTTGTGAAATCAATACTGCCTTGTTGAATCTTGTTATGAAAGATCAATTCGCCGGCCTTCCTAGTGAAGATGCCGCTACTCATCTAAATAGCTTCGTTGATTTATGTGATATGCAAAAGAAAAAAGATGTCGATAATGATGTCGTTAAATTGAAGCTATTTCCTTTTTCGCTTAGAGATCGTGCTAAAGCTTGGTTTTCGTCTTTGCCTAAAAATAGTATTGATTCTTGGAACAAGTGCAAAGATGCTTTTATCTCTAAGTATTTTCCTCCCGCTAAGATCATCTCTCTTAGAAACGACATTATGAATTTTAAGCAACTTGATCATGAACATGTTGCACAAGCTTGGGAGAGAATGAAACTAATGATACGTAATTGCCCTACTCATGGTTTGAATTTGTGGATGATTATACAAAATATTTATGCCGGATTGAATTTTGCTTCTAGAAATCTTTTAGATTCGACCGTGGGAGGCACTTTTATGGAAATCACTTTAGGAGATTCTACTAAACTCCTAGATAATATTATGGTTAATTATTCTCAATGGCACACTGAAAGATCTTCTAATAAAAAAGTGCATGCGATAGAAGAAATTAATGTTTTGAGTGGAAAGATGGATGAACTTATGAAATTATTTGCTACTAAGAGTGCTTCTTCTGATCCTAATGATATGCCTTTGTCTAATTTGATTGAGAATAATAATGACTCTATGGATGTGAATTTTGTTGGTAGGAATAATTTTGGTAACAACGCGTATAGAGGGAATTTTAATCCTAGGCCTTATCCTAGTAATCCTTCTAATAATTATGGAAATTCCTACAACAACTCTTATGGAAATTTTAATAAGATGTCCTCTGAATTTGAGAATAGTGTTAAAGAGTTTATGAATTCACAAAAGAATTTTAATGCTTTGCTTGAAGAGAAATTGCTTAAAGTTGATGATTTGGCTAGGAACGTTGATAGAATTTCTCTTGAGGTTGATTCTTTAAAGCTTAGATCTATTCCTCCTAAGCATGATATCAATGAGTCTCTCAAAGCTATGAGAATTTCCATTGATGAGTGCAAGGAAAGAACCGCTAGGATGCGTGCTACGAAAGATGACTTTATTAAAGTGTGTTCTTCCAATTCATATGAAAATCAAGACGAAGATCTAAAAGTTATTGATGTGTCACCTATAAAATCTTTGTTTTGCAATATGAATCTTGATGAAACTGAATATGATCTTCCTTTACCTAGAAGGCGTTCCAAAAAATTGGAGTATTTATATCTTTATGATGAAATTGATGAAAGTGGGATTGAAAGAAATAAAACCCTAGATGTTGCTAAACCCACTATATTGGATTTCAAGGAATTTAATTATGAAAGTTGCTCTTTAATTGATTGTATTTCCCTGTTGCAATCCGTGCTAAATTCTCCTCATGCTTATAGTCAAAAGAAAGCCTTTACTGAACATATTGTTGATGCCTTGATGCAATCTTATGAAGAAAAACTTGAGTTGAAAGTTCCTATCCCTAGAAAACTCTATGATGAGTGGGAACCAACTATAAAAATTAAAATTAAAGATCACGAGTTTTATGCTTTGTGTGATTTGGGTGCTAGTGTCTCCACTATTTCCAAAACTTTGTGTGATTTGCTAGATTTTCGTGATTTTGATGATTGCTCTCTAAACTTGCATCTTGCGGATTCCACTATTAAGAAACCTACGTGAAGAATTAATGATGTTCTTATTGTTGCAAATAGGAATTATGTTCCCGTAGATTTTATCGTTCTTGATATAGATTGCAATCCTTCTTGCCCTATTATTCTTGGTAGACCTTTCCTTAGAACGGCTGGTGCGATTATTGATATGAAGGAAGGGAATATTAGATTTAAATTTCCATTAAAAAGGGCATGGAACACTTCCATAGAAATAAAATAAAATTGCCATATGAAACTATCATGAGAGCCACTTATGGATTGCCTACCAAAGATGGCAATACCTAGATCTATCCTCGCTTTTATGCCTAGCTAGGGGCGTTAAACGATAGCGCTTGTTGGGAGGCAACCCAATTTATTTTTAGTTTTTTGTTTTTTCTTCTGTTTATGAATAAATAACCCATCTACCTTCTGTTTGGATGTGGTTTTGTGTTTTAATTAGTGTTTGTGCCAAGTTAGACCTATTGGATCTTCTTGGATGATAGTTATTTGATCTTGCTGTAATTTCCAGAAACTTTGCGCTCAGTGCCCGAATTATTAAAAATCACCAGAACGTGATAAAATACTAATTAAAATTTTTGCTGATCAATAAACAAATTTTCTAGGCCTTTAAATTTTGGTAGATTTTTTGGTGTTCTAGAAGTTTGTGTTAGTTACAGATTACTATAGACTGTTCTGTTTTTGACAGATTCTATTTTTCGTGTGTTGTTTGCTTATTTTGATGAATCTATGGCTAGTAAAATAGTTTATAATCCATAGAGAAGTTGGAATACAGTAGGTTTCACACCAATATAAATAAATAATAAGTTCATTACAGCACCTTGAAGTGGTCTTTTGTTTTCTTTCTCTAACAGAGCTCACGATATTTCTATTGAGTTTTGTGTTGTGAAGTTTTCAAGTTTTGGGTGCAATCTTTTGATGGATTATGGAACAAGGAGTGGCAAGAGCCTAAGCTTGGGGATGCCCATGGCACCCCCAAGATAATCCAAGGACACCAAAAATTCAAAGCTTGGGATGCCCCGAAAGGCATCCCCTCTTTCGTCTACTTCCATCGGTAATTTTACTTGGAGCTATATTTTTATTCACCACATGATATGTGTTTTTCTTGGAGCGTCTTGTATTATTTGTGTCTTTGTTTGTTAGTGTGCCACATGTTGGAAATATGCCCTAGAGGCAATAATAAATTGGTTATTATTATATTTCCTTGTTCATGATAATCGTTTACTATCCATGCTAGAATTGTATTGATAGGAAACTCAGATACATGTGTGGATACATAGACAACACTATGTCCCTAGTAAGCCTCTAGTTAACTAGCTCATTGATCAATAGATGGTTATGGTTTCCTGACCATGGGCATTGGATGTCGTTGATAACGGGATCACATCAATAGGAGAATGATGTGATGGACAAGACCCAATCCTAAGCCTAGCACAAGATCGTGTAGTTCGTATGCTAAAGCTTTTCTAATGTCAAGTATCATTTCCTTAGACCATGAGATTGTGCAACTCCCGGATACCGTAGGAGTGCTTTGGGTGTGCCAAACGTCACAATGTAACTGGGTGGCTATAAAGGTACACTACATGTATCTCCGAAAGTGTCTGTTGGGTTGGCACGAATCGAGACTGGGATTTGTCACTCCGTGTAAACGGAGAGGTATCTCTGGGCCCACTCGGTAGGACATCATCATAATCTGCACAATGTGATCAAGGAGTTGATCACGGGATGATGTGTTACAGAACGAGTAAAGAGACTTGCCGGTAATGAGATTGAACAAGGTATCGGGATACCGACGATCGAATCTCGGGCAAGTATCGTACCGCCAGACAAAGGGAATTGTATACGGGATTGATTAATCCTTGACATCGTGGTTCATCCGATGAGATCATCGTGGAGCATGTGGGAGCCAACATGGGTATCCAGATCCCGCTGTTGGTTATTGGCCGGAGAGTTGTCTCGGTCATGTCTGCATGGTTCCCGAGCCCGTAGGGTCTACACACTTAAGGTTCGATGACGCTAGGGTTATAGGGAAAGTATGTACGCGGTTACTGAATGTTGTTCGGAGTCCTGTATGAGATCCCGGACGTCACGAGGAGTTCCAGAATGGTCCGGAGGTAAAGATTGATATATAGGAAGTATGGTTTTGGCCACCGGAAGTGTTCCGGGCGTCACCGGTAGTGTACCGGGACCACAGGAGGGGTCCGGGGGTCCACCGGGAGGGGCCACCAGCCCCAGAGGCATACATGGGCCAAGTGTGAGAAGGGACCAGCCCCTAGGTGGGCTGGGGCGCCTCCCCACCAAGGCCCATGCGCCTAAGGGGAAGAGGGGGCAAACCCTAAGGGCAGATGTCCCTAAGGCCCATGCCTAGTGCGCCTCCCTCTCCCCCCACTTGGCTGCCACTCCAGATGGGGATTGGGGCTGCCGCCACCCCTAGGGTGGAAACCCTAGGTGGGGGCGCAGCCCTCCCTCTCCCCCTATATAAAGTGGAGGCAAAGGGGCAGCCCAACAGATGAAGTTCCTCCCCTGTTGGCGCAACCCTACCCCTCTCCCTCCTCGTCTCTCGTAGTGCTTGGCGAAGCCCTGCTGGAGTCCTGCGCACCTCCACCACCACCACGCCATCGTGCTGCTGCTGGATGGAGTCTTCCCCAACCTCTCCTTCTACCCTTGCTGGATCAAGGCGTAGGAGACGTCACCGGGCTGTACATGTGTTGAACGCGGAGGTGCCATCCATTCGGCACTAGGATCATCGGTGATTTGGATCATGACGAGTACGACTCCATCAACACCGTTCACTTGAACGCTTCCGCTTAGCGATCTACAAGGGTATGTAGATGCACTCTCCTTCCCCTTGTTGCTAGATTACTCCATAGATTGATCTTGGTGATGCGTAGAAAATTTTAAATTTCTGCTACGATCCCCAACAGTGGCATCATGAGCTAGGTCTATGCGTAGTTTCTATGCACGAGTAGAATACAAAGTAGTTGTGGGCGTCGATTTTGTCAATTTACTTACCATTACTAGTCTTATCTTGATTCAGCGACATCGTGGGATGAAGCGGCCCGGACCGACGTTACACGTAAGCTTACATGAGACTGGTTCCACCGACTGGCATGCACTAGTTGCATAAGGTGGCTAGCGGGTGTCTGTCTCTCCCACTTTAGTCGGATTGGATTCGATGAAAAGGGTCCTTATGAAGGGTAAATAGAAATTGGCATATCACGTTGTGGTTTTCGTGTAGGTAAGAAACGTTCTTGCTAGAAACCTATAGCAGCCACGTAAAAACTTGCAACAACAATTAGAGGACGTCTAACTTGTTTTTGCAGCATATGCCTTGTGATGTGATATGGACAAAAGGATGTGATGAATGATATATGTGATGTATGAGATTGATCATGTTCTTGTAATAGGAATCACGACTTGCATGTCGATGAGTATGACAACCGACAGGAGCCATAGGAGTTGTCTTAATTTATTTATGACCTGCGTGTCAACATAAACGTCATGTAATTACTTTACTTTATTGCTAAAGCGTTAGCCATAGTAGTAGAAGTAATAGATAACGAGACAACTTCAAGAAGACATGATGATGGAGATCATGATGATGGAGATCATGGTGTCATGCCGGTGACAACGATGATCATGGAGCCCCGAAGATGGAGATCAAAAGGAGCAAAATGATATTGGCCATATCATGTCACTATTTGATTGCATGTGATGTTTATCATGTTTTACATCTTATTTGCTTAGAACGACGGTACCTTAAATAAGATGATCCCTCGTAATAATTTCAAGAAAGTGTCCCCCCTAACTATGCACCGTTGCAAAGGTTCGTTGTTTCGAAGCACCACATGATGATCGGGTGTGATAGATTCTAACGTTTGAATACAATGGGTGTAAGCCAGATTTACACAGCAAAAACACTTAGGTTGACTTGACGAGCCTAGCATGTACAGACATGGCCTCGGAACACGGAAGACCGAAAGGTCGAGCATAAGTCGTATAGATGATACGATCAACATGAAGATGTTCACCGATGTTGACTAGTCCGTCTCACGTGATGATCGGACACGGCCTAGTCGGTTCGGATCATGTTTCACTTAGATGACTAGAGGGATGTCTATCTGAGTGGGAGTTCATTAAATAATTTGATTAGATGAACTCAATTATCATGAACATAGTCTAAATTGTCTTTGCAAATATGTTGTAGATAAATAGCTCACGTTGTAGCTCCCCGTTTCAATACGTTCCTAGAGAAAGATTAAGTTGAAAGATATTGTAAGCAATGATGCGGACTAGGTCCGTAGTCCGAGGAGTGTCCTCACTGCTACACAGAAGGCTTAAGTCTTTCATGCATCGCTCGATGTGCAAACCCCTACAACATCGTCTGTGGATGTTGTGAACACCTGACAGACACATCCTGATGACTACTTGATAGTTTAGGGCACCATACTTTACGGCTTAGAATCAGGATTCCAATGACGTTTTGAACGCCATAGAACATATGAGATGTTCCAAGAGCTGAAATTGGGATTTCAGGCTCATGCCCGTGTTGAGAGGTGTGAGACCTCTGACAAGTTCTTTTGCCAACAAGATGGAGGAGAATAGCTCAGCTAGTGAGCATGTGCTCAGAATGTCTGGGTGCAACAATCACTTAAATCAAGTGGGAGTTAAACTTCCAGATAAGATAGTGATTGATAGAGTTCTCTAGCCACTATCACTAAGCTACTCGATCTTCGTGATGAACTATGACATGCAAGGGATGGAGTTGATCCCAGAGATGTTCGCGGTGCTTAAGACCGCAAAAGGTAGAAATCAAGAAGGAGCATCAAGTGTTGATGGTTTGACAAGACCACTGGTTTCAAGAAGGGCAAGGGCTAGAAGGGAAACTTCATGGATGGCAAACCAGTTGCCGCTCTAGTGAAGGAACCCAAGGTTGAACCCAAACCCGAGACTAAGTGCTTCTATTGTAAGGGGAACGGTCACTGGTAGCGGAATTACCCCAAATGCATGGTAGATAAGAAGGCTGGCAGCTTCAACAAAGTATATACGTGTTATTAATGTGTACCTCACTAGTACTCCTGGTAGCACCTGGGTATTGGATACCGGTTCAGTTGCTATTATTGGTGACTTGAAGCAAAAGCTACGGACTAAACGGAGACTGGCTAAGGGCGAGGTGACGATGAGTGTTGGAATTGTTTCCAAAGTTGATGATATCACCATCGCACGCTGCATCTGCCTTCGGGATTAGCATTGCACCTAGATAAATGTTATCAGGTGTCTACGTTGAGCATGAATATGATTAGATCATGTTCATTGCAATACGGTTATTCATTTAAATTAGAGAATAATGGTTATTCTGTTTACATGAATAATACCTTTCATGGTCATGCACCCTATGTGAATGGTTCATTGAATCTCGGTCGTGGTAATACACATGTTCACGCCAAAAGATGTAGAGTTAATAATGATAGTACCACTTTCTTGTGGCACTGCCGCTTAGGTCATATTGGCGTAAGATGCATGAAGAAACTCCATGTCGATGGATGTTTGGAGTCACTTGATTTTGAATCACTTGACACATGCGAGCCATGCCTCATGGGCAGGATGACTAAGACCCTATTTTCAGGTACAATGAAACGGGCAAGTGACTTGTTGGAAATCATGCATGTTGATGCGTGTGATCCAATGAGATTTGAAGCATGCGGTGGATATCTCTATTTTCTCATCTTCACTGACAATTTGGGTAGATATAGGTATATCTACTTAATGAAGCACAAGTCTGAAATGTTTGAAAAGTTCAAGCGATTTCAGAGTGAAGTTAAGAACCATCATAACAAGAAGATCAAATTCCTACGATCTGATCGATGAGAATTTCTGAGTTATGAGTTTGGCAATCACTTAAGACATTGTGGAATTGTTTCACAGTTGAAGCCACCTGGAACACCACAAGGTAATGGTGTGTCTGGACGTCGTAATCGAACCTTATGAGATATGGTGCGATCTATTATGTCTCTTACCGATCTACCGTTTTCATTTTGAGGTTATGCGTTAAAGACAGCTGCATTCACTTTAGATAGGACACCATCTAAGTCCGTTGAGACGACATCGTGTGAACATTGGTTTGGCAAGAAACCAAAGTTGTCGTTTTGTAATGTTTGGGGCTGCGATGCTTAAGGCTTCAGCCGGAGAAGCTCGAACCCAAAGCGGACAAAAACATCTTCATAGGATACCCAAAGGTGATAGTTGGGTACACCTTCTATCTCAGATCCAAGGGCAAATTGTTTGTCGCTAAGAACAGGTCCTTTCTCGAGAAGGAGTTTCGCTCGAAAGAATTGAGTGGGAGGAAGATAGAACTTGATGAGGTTGTCGAACTTTACTTCAACCAGAGAGTGATGCAACACAGAAAGATGTTTTCTGTGGCGCCTACGTCTATTGAAGAGGAAGTTAATGATAGTGATCATGAAGATTCGGATCAAGTTGCTATCGAACCTTGTAGGTCGACAAGGATATGTACTACTCCTAAGTGGTATGGTAATCCTGTCTTAGATATCATGTTGTTAGACAACAATGAACCTACGAGCTATGGAGAAGCGATGGTGGGCCCGTATTCCGACAAATGGTTAGAAGCCATGAAATCCGAGATAGGATCCATGTATCAGAACAAAGTATGGACTTTGGTGGACTTGCCCGATGATCGGCAAGCCATTGAGATAAATGGATCTTTAAGAAGAAGACGGACGTGGGCGGTATTGTTACCGTCTATGAAGCTCGACTTATGGGAAAGAGTCTTTTCACAAGTTCAAGGAGTTGACTACGATGAGAATTTCTCACCCGTAGCGATGCTTAAGTCCGTCGGAATCATGTTAGCATTAGCTGTATTTTTTGATTATGAAATCTAATAGATGGATGTCAAAACAAGTTTTCTTACCAGTTTTCGTAAGAAAAAGTTGTATGTGATACAATAAAAGGTTTTGTCGATCCTAAGGATGCTAAAAGGTATGCTGGCTCCAGCGATCCTTCTATGGACTAGAGCAAGCATCTCGGAGTCGGAATATATGCTTTGATGGAGTGATCAAAGCTTTTAGGTTCATACAATGTTTGCTAGAAACTTGTATTTACAAGAAAGTGAGTGGGAGCACTACAACATTTCTGATAAGTATATGTGGATGACATATTGTTGATCCGAAATAATGTAGAATTTCTGGAAAGCATAAACGGTTGTTTGAAGAGTGATTTTCAAAGGAAGACCTGGATAAAGCTGCTTACATGTTGGGCATCAAGATCTATAGAGATAGATCAAGACGCCTGATGATACTTTCAAAGAACACACACCTTGACATGTTTTTGAAGGAGTTCAAAATAGATCAGTCAAAGAAGGGGTTCTTACCTGAGTTGTAAGGTGTGAAGTTGAGTAAGACTCGAAGATTGACCACGGCAGAAGAAAGAGGAAGGACGAAGGTCGTCCCCTATGCTCTTATCATAAGCTCTATATGGTATGCCATGCTGAGTACCGCACCTGATGTGTGCCTTGCCACGTGTCTGGCAATAGGGTACAAAGGGTGATCTTGGAGTGGATCACCAAATAGCGGCAAAATTATCCTTAGAGGAATAATGAAATGTTTCTCGGTTATGGAGGTGATAAAGAGTTAGACATAAAGAGTCACGTCGATGCAAGCTTAACACCTATCCAGATAGCTCTGAGTAGAGATACCGGATACGTATAATGAAGCAATAATTTGGAATAGCTCCAAGTGGAACGTGGTAGCAGCATCTATGATATAAAGTTTTGCGAAATACATAGGGATCTGAATATGGCAAGACCCATTGACTACAACCTCTCTCACAAGCATAACATGATCAAACCCAGAACTCTTTGAGTGTTTATCACATAGTGATGTGAACTAGATCATTGAGTCTAGTAGACTCTTGGATGTTGGTCACATGGCGATGTGACCTATGAGTGTTAATCACATGGCGATGTGAACTAGATTATTGACTCTAGTGCAAGTGGGAGACTGTTGGAAATATGCCCTAGAGCCAATAATAAATTGGTTATTATTATATTTCCTTGTTCATGATAATCGTTTATTATCCATGCTAGAATTGTATTGATAGGAAACTCAGATACATGTGTGGATACATAGAAACACTATGTCCCTAGTAAGCCTCTAGTTGACTAGCTCGTTGATCAATAGATGGTTATGGTTTCCTGACCATGGGCATTGGATGTCGTTGATAACGGGATCACATCATTAGGAGAATGATGTGATGGACAAGACCCAATCCTAAGCCTAGCACAAGATCGTGTAGTTCGTATGCTAAAGCTTTTCTAATGTCAAGTATCATTTCCTTAGACCATGAGATTGTGCAACTCCCGGATACCGTAGGAGTGCTTTGGGTGTGCCAAACGTCACAACGTAACTGGGAGGCTATAAAGGTACACTACAGGTATCTCCGAAAGTGTCTATTGGGTTGGCACGAATCGAGACTGGGATTTGTCACTCCGTGTAAACGGAGAGGTATCTCTGGGCCCACTCGGTAGGACCTCATCATAATGTGCACAATGTGATCAAGGAGTTGATCACGGGATGATGTGTTATAGAACGAGTAAAGAGACTTGCCGGTAACGAGATTGAACAAGGTATCGGGATACCGACGATCGAATCTCGGGCAAGTATCGTACCGCCAGACAAATGGAATTGTATATGGGATTGATTAATCCTTGACATCGTGGTTCATCCAATGAGATCATCGTGGAGCATGTGGGAGCCAACATGGGCATCCAGATCCCGCTGTTGGTTATTGGCCGGAGAGTTGTCTCGGTCATGTTTGCATGGTTCCCGAGCCCGTAGGGTCTACACACTTAAGGTTCGATGACGCTAGGGTTATAGGGAAAGTATGTATGCGGTTACCGAATGTTGTTCGGAGTCCCGGATGAGATCTCGGACATCACGAGGAGTTCTGGAATGGTCCGGAGGTAAAGATTGATATATAGGAAGTATGGTTTTGGCCATCGGAAGTGTTCCGGGCGTCACCGGTAGTGTATCGGGACCACCGGAGGGGTCCGGGGGTCCACCGGGAGGGGCCACCAGCCCCAGAAGCATACATGGGCCAAGTGTGAGAAGGGACCAGCCCCTAGGTGGGCTGGGGCTAAGGATGGCAATTTTATCCATGGACATGGATATCCATGGATATCCGACCCGAATGGATAGGGTTTGGATATGCTTTTGTGTCCATGGGCGACGCCCAAACCCGACCCGATTGTTCGTGGGTAGGGCATGGATATAATCTTCTACCCATGGATATACCCAAACCCGACCCGATATTATGACTTAATGGGAAAAAAGCTGCCATTCCTGCCCCATGTTCACATGTCCCACGGCAATTTTACATTTTTTTTATCTAAAACATGCATAAGAAATCACACAATCCCCATCGTAACTTTTATAAGTTGACAATCAATCCCCTCTGTAACATTAACACCCCTCCCCTTATTTTTATCTCCTTCTTAAATGACTCGTCATTCTCATCTGTTAGAAAAATACTAAATGATCTTAGGTTGTTACTGGATGTTGATTTACCATAAGTGAAGCCTAGCCTGCCACGAGGTGAAGAATGGAAGAGTTTATATTAATATTGTGTTAAGTTTTATTTATATGTCTCGAGAGGACCCAATGGATATCCAGTGGATATGGATATCCATCGGATTTGGGCATGGACACAATTTTTCATCCATGGATTTTTTCATGGGCGGGCAAAGACTGTCTTCATGGATATGGATATGGATCTGATATTGTTCAACCTGATCCATTGCCATCCTTAGCTGGGGAGCCTCCCCACCAAGGCCCATGTGCCTAAGGGGAAGAGGGGGCAAACCCTAAGGGCAGATGGGCCCTAAGGCCCATGCCTGGTGCGCCTCCCTCTCCCCCCACTTGACCGCCACCCCAGATGGGGATTGGGGCTGCCGCCACCCCTAGGGTGGAAACCCTAGGTGGGGGCGCAGCCCTCCCTCTCCCCCTATATATAGTGGAGGCAAAGGGGCAGCCCAACAGATGAAGTTCCTCCCCTGTTGGCGCAGCCCTACCCCTCTCCCTCCTCGTCTCTCATAGTGCTTGGCGAAGCCCTGCTGGAGTCCCGCGCTCCTCCACCACCACCACCACGCCGTCGTGCTGCTGCTGGATGGAGTCTTCCCCAACCTCTCCTTCTCCCCTTGCTGGATCAAGGCGTAGGAGACGTCACCGGGCTGTATGTGTGTTGAACGCGGAGGTGCCGTCCGTTCGGCACTAGGATCATCGGTGATTTGGATCACGGCGAGTACGACTTCATCAACCCCGTTCACTTGAACGCTTCCGCTTAGCGATCTACAAGGGTATGTAGATGCACTCTCCTTCCCCTCGTTGCTAGATTACTCCATAGATTGATCTTGGTGATGCGTAGAAAATTTTAAATTTCTGCTACGATCCCCAACAGTGGCATCATGAGCTAGGTCTATGCGTAGTTTCTATGCACGAGTAGAACACAAAGAAGTTGTGGGCGTCGATTTTGTCAATTTACTTGTCGTTACTACTCTTATCTTGATTCGGCGGCATTGTGGGATGAAGCGGCCCGGACCGACCTTACACGTACGCTTACATGAGACTGGTTCCACCGACTGACATGCACTAGTTGCATAAGGTGGCTAGCGGGTGTCTGTCTCTCCCGCTTTAGTCGGATCGGATTCGATGAAAAGGGTCCTTATGAAGGGTAAATAGAAATTGGCATATCATGTTGTGGTTTTCGCGTAGGTAAGAAACATTCTTGCTAGAAACCTATAGCAGCCACGTAAAAACTTGCAACAATAATTAGAGGACGTCTAACTTGTTTTTGCAGCATATGCCTTGTGATGTGATATGGCCAAAAGGATGTGATGAATGATATATGTGATGTATGAGATTGATCATGTTCTTGTAATAGGAATCACGACTTGCATGTCGATGAGTATGACAACCGGCAGGAGCCATAGGAGTTGTCTTAATTTATTTATGACCTGCGTGTCAACATAAACGTCATGTAATTACTTTACTTTATTGCTAAAGCGTTAGCCATAGTAGTAGAAGTAATAGATGACGAGACAACTTCAAGAAGACATGATGATGGAGATCATGGTGTCATGCCGGTGACAACGATGATCATGGAGCCCCGAAGATGGAGATCAAAAGGAGCAAAATGATATTGGCCATATCATGTCACTATTTGATTACATGTGATGTTTATCATGTTTTACATCTTATTTGCTTAGAACGACGGTAGCTTAAATAAGATGATCCCTCGTAATAATTTCAAGAAAGTGTTCCCCCTAACTGTGCACCGTTGCGAAGGTTCATTGTTTTGAAGCACCACGTGATGATCGTGTGTTATAGATTCTAACGTTCGAATACAACGGGTGTAAGCCAGATTTACACAGCAAAAACACTTAGGTTGACTTGACGAGCCTAGCATGTACAGACATGGCCTCGGAACACGGAAGACCGAAACGTCGAGCATGAGTCATATAGAAGATACGATCAACATGAAGATGTTCACCGATGTTGACTAGTCCGTCTCACGTGATGATCGGACACGGCCTAGTCGGTTCGGATCATGTTTCACTTAGATGACTAGAGGGATGTCTATCTGAGTGGGAGTTCATTAAATAATTTGATTAGATGAACTCAATTATCATGAACATAGTCTAAATTGTCTTTGCAAATATGTTGTAGATAAATAGCTCACGTTGTAGCTCCCCGTTTCAATACGTTCCTAGAGAAAGATTAAGTTGAAAGATATTGTAAGCAATGATGCGGACTAGGTCCGTAGTCCGAGGAGTGTCCTCACTTCTACACAGAAGGCTTAAGTCTTTCATGCATCGCTCGATGTGCAAACCCCTACAACATCGTCTGTGGATGTTGTGAACACCTGACAGACACATCCTGATGACTACTTGATAGTTTAGGGCACCATACTTTACGGCTTAGAATCAGGATTCCAATGACGTTTTGAACGCCATAGAACATATGAGATGTTCCAAGAGCTGAAATTGGGATTTCAGGCTCATGCCCGTGTTGAGAGGTGTGAGACCTCTGACAAGTTCTTTTGCCAACAAGATGGAGGAGAATAGCTCAGCTAGTGAGCATGTGCTCAGAATGTCTGGGTGCAACAATCACTTAATGTCTGGGTGCGACAATCAGCTAGTGAGCATGTATTCTACTTGACAACCCCTAATCACGTTGGTTGCGTTGAGCTATCGTTTTGTGTAGGTACGAGGGACTTGCGTATGGCCTCCTACTGGATTGATACCTTGGTTCTCAAAAACTGAGGGAAATACTTACGCTACTTTGCTGTATCATCCTCTCCTCTTCGGGGAAATCCAACGCAGTGCTCAAGAGGTAGCAACAACGAGCCGCACGCCGCCAAATCCAAGGACGGAGCCGTGCCGCCCGCAGGTGGAGGGGGACCTCCAAGGGCGGAGCCGTGCTGCCTACGGGTGGCACGGCGACTTCCAAGACACCCACGCCGGCGCCCGCGCCGCGATCTTCCCAAGTCACGCATGGTGAGTAGCACCACCACGTTGATGACCCCGGGCGCCGCCCCAGGAAGAGTCCTCTGCACCACTCACGAGATGCCCCGGACCAGCATGCATGCCGAGATGCTGGAGAAAACGGCACGTGGTCGCGAGGCCGTGATAGAGCTCCTTCTAACGTAGTTAGATGTCAGAGCGCGTCATGGTCCACGAAGCTTTCGCCGCCACCCACGCCAGCGGAAGCGTTAGCGCGCGTGCAACTGCTCCTCGACTCTCCTCCTGTTGCGGAGAAGCTTGACGAGTGGAGAGCCACCATCCGAAGCCTCATCAGCATCGCCAATAAAGATGAGCCGCGACCGGCGGGGCCCTCATGCCGGCACTCCATCGAGCCAGCACATGCCAGCGGTGGAAGGACCGGAGGCGCTACGACTACAGTGCACTCTCCTCCTCCGCGCCAGCACTCACGGCCGCTGGTTCGTCGGGTCGATGCCTGTAATAACGTTTCCACAATGTCGTCTGACCCACGAACCCACCGCGATCAACGTCAAGTTCTTCGAGAGTGAGCCCAGGAAGACGCCTGGACCACTATCGAGCGGCGGCGGGAAGCATGCCATCAGTCAGATAGGTGTGCGGGGCCTATTGTGGACCGCCCAGCGCCGGGAGGTCCTGGCGGCCTACCTTACGAGGTGGGTTGTCCAGCCTTTACCTGTGAGCTGCGGCAATTCCAGTGGCCCACCCACCACACCTTCAAGCCTGATGTCGGCGAGAAGTACAATGGAAAGACTCACCCGTCGCAGTTCCTCAGCATCTACACCATCGCGATGCAAGCTGCTGGAGCTAGCGACGAAAAGGTGCTTGCTAACTACTTCCCGTTGGCACTTAAACCCAACGTCATGTCATGGTTGATGCACCTGCTAGCGGATTCCATTTCTTCTTGGTCGGATTTGTGCCACGAGTTTGTTGGCGCCTTTACTGGAGGCCACCAAGCTCATGGACAGGCAATAGATTTGCATGTCATCCCCCAGAAGGATGGCGGAAACCTACGCAAGTACATACGAAGGTTCAGCCGGGTGCAGTACAACATCCCAGATGTTCATCCCGCCGCTGTCATCAGTGTATTCCATCAGAATGTGCACAACCGCAAGATGCATGAAGAGCTGGCGATGAACAAGGTTAAGGATGTGGCAGAACTTTAATTATGTTCCGGCTGATAGATGCACTCGGGCTAAAGAGGGGAGGAAGTACCCCGGTGAAGACGCCGGTACGGAAACCGACTCCACAGATGAAGACATCATTGCCCCAGCAAAGAAGGGCCAATGTCGCAATAGAAAGCGTAAGGGCAAGACCGTGCTTGCCGTCCAGGGATCCGATGATGTCGGCGCTGCCAAGAAGGCCAAGGCTGGTGACCCCGGCAAGGAAGTTGCTGGGTGCGCCGCCTGCCGAGCCTTGGCGGCTGCCGACAAGCCAGGAAGCTCCGACAAGCAGTACTATAAGATCCATCGCACTAAGGGCCATGACCTCCAGAACTGCCGACAGGTTGAGCAGCTTGTAGAGAAGCAAAAAGCTGAGTACAAGAGGCGGGACAAGGAGAAGGGCCAGGATGGTGCCAAGGGGTCCAGCAAGAAGCGTGGCGGCCAAGGTGGTCGCCGCGGCAAAGATACTCAACAAGAAAGGCCTGCTCGGGGCCGTGATAAGCAGGAGGAAGACAACGATCATGATGAGGACGACGAGTCCGGCGAGCACGACTTCCAGAAAGCTACGGAGGCCATGTGCGTCGATGGTGGTGATTCGCTACACACTTCTCACCGCCAACTCAAGAAGTGGGCGCGTGAGATTACTGTGGCAGAGCCGTCGTTCGATGCCCAGAAGCCACTAAAGTGGTCCATCACGCCTATCATTTTTGACATCGAGGTTCACCCTGATTGCACAACCACGGTCGGGTGTTTGCCGTTGTTGGTTTCACCAACAATACGCAACCTCAAGGTGACAAAAGTGCTAGTTGACGGCGGGGCCGGTCTGAACTTAATCTCGCCTGTTGTGATCAAAAGGCTACAGATTCCCGATGGAGAAGTCGAAGAGACAGGCACGTTTCAAGGGGTCAATCCAGGAAGGAGTCAGCCGAAAGGTAAAATCATGCTGCCTGTTACATTTGGAGGCGAGCTGAACTATAGAACAGGGAGGATCGGTTTTTATGTTGCCGAGATCCCCTTGCCCTATAATGGGATCCTTGGCCGCCCAGCGCTGGCCATGTTTATGGTGGCATCACACTATGCCTACAACACGTTGAAGATGCCTGGGCCGATGAGCATCATCGCCGTCCTCTCCGACAAGAAAGACGCACTCATTTGCGCTGATCAACTCTACTAGGAGGTGGTTGCAGAAACTGCAGCCAAGGCACTTGCTCCTGCCGCTGGAGCCCCGGGAGGAAAGAAGACCGGCAAGACCTCTTGCACCCACTCCGGCAAGCGCACCTCTTTAGAGTGCTGCGCTCCCATCGAGGATGTGCCAGAGATCTCCACCGGCAAGAGCAAGAAATCTAGAGCTGCACCGCCAGAGACCAAGAAGGTGCCCGTCAAAGAGGATGGCACGGGCGGAGCTTTCACTATAAGCTCCACCCTCGACAGCAAATAGGAAAGCGCGCTCGTCGCCTTCCTGCGGGCGAATGTCGATGTGTTTGCATAGCAAGCATCTGACATCCCCGACATTCCCAGGGAGGTGATTGACAACATCTTGTTGTCTGCCCTCATGCAATGACCATCAAGCAGAAGGTCAGGAAGCAAGCTTTGGAGCGACAAGAGTTCATCACCGAGGAGATCAGGAAGTTGGAAGCGGCAGGCTTGGTCAGAGGAGTGCTCCACCCAACGTGGTTGGTCAATCCAGTAGTAGTGCCCAAGGCAAATGGGAAATGGAGGCTATGTATTGATTACACAGACATCAGTAAAGCTTGTACAAAGGATACCTTCCCTTTGCCGCGCATTGACCAGATTGTGGACTCCACTGCCGGGTGCGACTTGCTGTCGTTCCTTGGCGCCTACTCAGGGTACCACCAGATCTTCATGACAAGAGCAGACCACGTTTATCACCCCATGTGCTACATATTGTTTTATACGAATGCCTTTCGGGTTGAAGAGAGCTGGCTCAACATTTGCAAGAGTAGTCCAAATTGGTTTTGAGCCTCAGCTACATAGAAATATGGAAGATTATATGGGTGACATAGTGGTCAAAACCAAGGACAGGGCAACACTCATACAAGACTTAGAAGAAACATTTGCAAACTTGCGTAGGATCAACCTCAAGATAAACCCTGAGAAGTGTGTCTTTGGTGTTCCGTCCAGCAAGCTTCTCGGTTTCTTTGTATCACAGCGTGGGATCGAGGCGAACCCCGACAAGATCAAAGCAATTGAGCAGATTGAGGCGCCAGGGCGAGTCAAGGATGTGCATCGGCTTGCTGGTAGCGTTGCTGCCTTGAGCAGGTTCATCTCCAAATATGCTGAGCGCACCCTTCCCTTTTTTAAGATCTTGAAAAAGGCGGGCCCGATGGAACGGAACCCGGAGGCCGAGGCAGCGCTACAGGATTTGAAGAGATACCTCTCCTCTACACCAATACTAGTTGCGCCTAAACCGCAAGAGCCATTGTTGCTATATCTAGCAGCAACAAATCTAGTGGTTAGTGCTACACTAGTGGCGTAGAGGGAGGTCGATGAAGAGGCAGTAGCAATGGCAGAGCTGACGAATGGCGAGCCAGAGCTCCCCCCGACAGGGTTTGGTGCTGGCAAGGTAGGACCCCGGGCAGAATCTGACGCCGGTGGAGCAGGATCGGCATGAGCAAATGAAGTGGTGCAGAAGAAGAAGATGATGCAGCACCAAGTTTACTTTGTCAGCTCCCTCTTGCAGGGGCTAGATCGAGGTACTCCGGTGTGCAGAAATTGCTCTTCGGCCTCCTTATGGCCTTGAGGAAGCTGCTTCATTATTTCTAAGCACATGAGATCACCGTTGTCACCCGCCTCCCTTTGCAACGGATCTTGCATAACCCAGACGCAACCGGGAGGATTGTGGAATGGGCATTGGAACTGTCGAGCTTTGGTCTGAAGTTTGAGAGTACTTCAACAATTCAGAGTAGAATCTTGGCAGAGTTTATTGCGGAGTGGACCTCAACACCCGACAAACAAATTCAAGAGACTACTCTCCCCGGCAAGGAAACAAGTCACAACTAGGTTATGTACTTTGATGGGGCTTTATCGTTGCAAGGCGCCAGTGCTGGTGTGCTACTTGTCGCACCCACTGGAGAGCACCTCAAGTATGTAGTCCAAATGCACTTTCCCAGGGAGAGATCAACAAACAACACTACTGAGTACGAAGGGCTGCTTGCCGGTCTCAGGATCGCGGCGGACCACGGAATCAGGAAGCTCATCGTCAGAGGTGACTCACAGCTTGTCGTCAAGCAAGTCAACAAGGATTATCAGAGCCTGTTGATGGAGGCCTAAGTAGATGAAGTGAGGAAGTTGGAGGAGCGTTTTGATGGTCTGCAAGCAGAGCATCTTCCTCGATCAGAGAACAACATTGCTGACGACCTGTCAAAACGTGCTGCCTTAAAGTTACCTGTGGAACCAGGGACCTTTGTTCTCCAACTAACTCAGCCATCCGTGGAACCATCGGCAGGGCAGGATAAGTGAAGGAAGTCGAGCCCCGGCAAGTACTTTCCTGCCAAGCTCCCAGGAGCCGCCGGCAAGGATGTTGCCGGGGACACTAAGCTTGCCGAGGAGCAACAGGCTCTGGCAGGGCCCCAAGCCCTTGCCATGGAGACGATCGTTCCCGCAGCAGAAGAGATGCCTTTAGTCCTTGTCGTCGAGCCTCAGGCTCCGGCATGGGTGCAACACACCGTTTGATTTCTCCAAACAGGGGAACTCCCTGAGGAGCAAGAAGAAGCAGAGAAAGTAGCCCATCGGTCTGCCATGTAGCAGTTCGTGGACGACGTCCTCTACAGGAAAAGCCAAATGGTGTGAAATTAAAGTGCATTCCCCGGGAGGACAGACTAGAGCTGTTGGCAGAGATACATGGAGGCATATGTGGATCCCACATAGGGTCAAGAGCCCTTGCCGGCAAGGCATTCCGGCAAGGTTTCTTTTGGCCCACTGCCCTCCAGGATGCAACTGCACTAGTAACCAAGTGTGAAGCATGTCAGGTTCATTCAAAGAAGCTTCATCAACCAGCTCAAGCTCTCCAAACTATCCCTGTTTCCTGGCCATTTTCGGTCTGGGGGCTCGATATGCTGGGCCCCTTTCCCCGTGCTGTCGGGGGCTTTGAGTACTTGTACGTCATAATTGACAAGTTCACAAAGTGGCCAGAAGTGGAAGCAGTGAGAAAGGTGACAGCACAATCACCCGTCAAGTTCTTCAAGGGGCTAGTCTGCAATTTTGGTGTACCAAACAGGGTCATCACCGACAATGACACGCAGTTCACAAGCTGTACCTTCATGCAGTACATCCAAGACCTCGGCAGCAAGGTCTGTTTTGCTTCTGTTGCACATCCATGAAGCAACGGCCAGGCGGAGAGGGCAAATGCTAAAGTACCGTGAGGCCTCCGGACGAAGATTTTTGACAAGCTACACAATTGCGGAAGACGCTGGATTGATGAATTGCCGGCGGTTCTTTGGTCGATCAGAACAACACCAAATTGAGCCACCGGCCAAACTAAAGGAAATATGCCCTAGAGGCAATAATAAAGTTATTATTTATTTCCTTATTCTCATGATAAATGTTTATTATTCATGCTAGAATTGTATTAACCGGAAACATAATACATGTGTGAATACATAGACAAACATAGTGTCACTAGTATGCCTCTACTTGACTAGCTCGTTGATCAAAGATGGTTATGTTTCCTAGCCATAGACATGAGTTGTCATTTGATTAACGGGATCACGTCATTAGGAGAATGATGTGATTGACTTGACCCACCGTTAGCTTAGCACACGATCGTTTAGTATTCTGCTATTGCTTTCTTCATGACTTATACATGTTCCTACGACTATGAGATTATGAAACTCCCGTTTACCGGAGGAACACTTTGTGTGCTACCAAACGTCACAACGTAACTGGGTGATTATAAAGGTGCTCTATAGGTGTCTCCAAAAGTAATTGTTGGGTTGGCGTATTTCGAGATTAGGATTTGTCACTCCAATTGTCGGAGAGGTATCTCTGGGCCCACTCAGTAATGCACATCACTATAAGCCTTGCAAGCATTGTAACTAATGAGTTAGTTGCGGGATGATGTATTACAGAACGAGTAAAGAGACTTGCCGGTGACGAGATTGAACTAGGTATTGAGATACCGATGATCGAATCTCGGGCAAGTAACATACCGATGACAAAGGGAACAACGTATGTTGTTATGCGGTTTGACCGATAAAGATCTTCATAGAATATGTGGGAGCCAATATGAGCATCCAGATTCCGCTATTGGTTATTGACCGGAGACGTGTCTCGGTCATGTCAACATTGTTCTCGAACCCGTAGGGTCCGCACGCTTAAAGTTCGATGACGGTTATATTATGAGTTTATGTGTTTTCATGTACCAAAGATAGTTCGGAGTCCCGGATGAGATTGGGGACATGATGAGGAGTCTCGAAATGGTCGATATGTAAAGATCGATATATTGGACGACTATATTCGGACATCGGAAAGGTTCCGAGTGACTCAGGTATTTTTCAGAGTATGAGAGAGTTACGGGAATTCGCCGGGGAGTATATGGGCCTTATTGGGCTTTAGGGTAAAGAGAGAGGAGAGGTTGGGAGCCCCCCCAAGGCCTAGTCCGAATTGGACTAGGGGGAGGGGCTGCGCCCCCTCCTTCCTTCTCTTCTCTCTCCCCTTTCCTTAACTCCTACTCCTACTACTTGGAAGGGGGGGGGATCCTACTCCCGGTGGGAGTAGGACTCCTCCTAGGGCACCCCTTGGAGACACAACAATTGATCCTTTGGATCTCTTAGCCGTGTACGGTGCCCTCCTCCACCATAATCCACCTCGGTCATATCGTAGCGGTGCTTAGGCGAAGCCCTGCGTCGGTAGAACATCATCATCGTCACCACGCCATCATGCTGACGTAACTCTCCCTCAAAGCTCGGCTGGATCGAAGTTCGAGGGACGTCATCGAGTTGAACGTGTGCAGAACTCGGAGGTGCTGTGCGTTCGGTACTTGATCGGTCGGATCGTGAAGACGTACGACTACATCAACCACGTTGTGCTAATGTTTCCGCTTTCGGTCTACGAGGGTACGTGGACACACTCTCCCCTCTCGTTGCTATGCATCACCATGATCTTGCGTGTGCATAGGAATTTTTTTGAAATTACTACGTTCCCCAACAGTAGTATCCGAGCCAGGTTTTATGCGTAGATGTCATATGCACGATTAGAACACAAGTGAGTTGTGGGCGATATAAGTCATACTGCTTACCAGCATGTCATACTTTGGTTCGGCGGTATTGTTGGATGAAGCGGCCCGGACCGACATTACGCGTGCGCTTATGTGAGACTGGTTCTACCGACGTGCTTTGCACACAGGTGGCTGGCGGGTGCCAGTTTCTCCAACTTTAGTTGAACCGAGTGTGGCTACGCCCGGTCCTTGCGAAGGTTAAAATAGCACCAACTTGACAAACTATCGTTGTGATTTTGATGCGTAGGTAAGAACGGTTCTTGCTAAGCCCATAGCAGCCACGTAAAATTTGCAGCAACAAAGTAGAGGACGTCTAACTTGTTTTTGCAGGGCATGTTGTGATGTGATATGGTCAAGACATGATGCTAAATTTTATTGTATGAGATGATCGTGTTTTGTAACCGAGTTATCGGCAACTGGCAGGAGCCATATGATTGTCGCTTTATTGTATGCAATGCAATCGCCCTGTAATGCTTTACTTTATCACTAAGCGATAGCGATAGTCGTAGAAGCATAAGATTGGCGAGACGACAATGATGCTATGATGGAGATCAAGGTGTCACGCCGGTGATGATGGTGATCATGACGGTGCTTCGGAGATGGAGATCACAAGCACAAGATGATGATGGCCATATCATATCACTTATATTGATTGCATGTGATGTTTATCTTTTATGCATCTTATCTTGCTTTGATTGAAGGTAGCATAATAAGATGATCCCTCACTAAATTATCAAAGTATAAGTGTTCTTCCTGAGTATGCACCGTTGCGAAAGTTCTTCGTGCTGAGACACCACGTGATGATCGGGTGTGATAGGCTCTACGTTCAAATACAATGGGTGCAAAATAGTTGCACACACGGAATACTCAGGTTAAACTTGACGAGCCTAGCATATAACAGATATGGCCTCAGAACACAGAGACCGAAAGGTCGAGCGTGAATCATATAGTAGATATGATCAACATAGTGATGTTCACCATTGAAACTACTCCATCTCACGTGATGATCGGCCATGGTTTAGTTGATTTGGATCACGTGATCACTTAGAGGATTAGAGGGATGTCTATCTAAGTGGGAGTTCTTAAGTAATATGATTAATTGAACTTTAATTTATCATGAACTTAGTCCTGGTAGTATTAGCATATCTATGTTGTAGATCAATAGCTCACGTTTAGCTCCCCTGTTTATTTTGATATGTTCCTAGAGAAAAACTATGTTGAAAGATGTTAGTAGCAATGATGCGGACTTGGTCCGTAATCTGAGGTTTATCCTCATTGCTGCACAGAAGAATTATGTCCTTGATGCACCGCTAGGTGACAGACCGATTGCAGGAGCAGATGTAGACGTTATGAACGTTTGGCTAGCTCAATATGATGACTACTTGATAGTTTAGTGCACCATGCTTAACGACTTAGAATCGGGACTTCAAAGACGTTTAGAACGTCATGGACCATATGAGATGTTCCAGGAGTTGAAGTTGATATTTCAAGCAAATACCCGAGTTGAGAGATATGAAGTCTCCAACAAGTTCTATAGCTAAAAGATGGAGGAGAATAGCTCAAGAAGTGAGCATGTGCTCAGATTGTCTGGGTACTACAATCGCTTGAATCAAGTGGGAGTTAATCTTCCAGATAAGATAGTGATTGACAGAATTCTCTAGTCACCATCACCAAGTTAGTAGAACTTCGTGATGAACTATAATATGCAAGGGATAACGGAAATGATTCCCAAGCTCTTCGTGATACTGAAATTGACGAAGGTAGAAATCAAGAAAAACATCAAGTGTTGACGGTTGACAAGACCACTAGTTTCAAGAAAAGGGGCAAAGGGAAGAAGGGGGACTTCAATAAGAACGGCAAGCAAGTTGCTGCTCGAGTGAAGAAGCCCAAGTTTGGACCTAAGCCTTAGACTAAGTGCTTCTACTGCAAAGGGACTGGTCACTGGAAGCGGAACTACCCCAAGTAATTGGCGGATAAGAAGGATGGCAAAGTAAACATAGGTATATTTGATATACATGTTATTGATGTGTACTTTACTAGTGTTTATAGCAACCCCTCAGTATTTGATACTAGTTCAGTTGCTAAGAGTAGTAACTCAAAACGGGAGTTGCAGAATGAACAGAAACTAGTTAAGGGCGAGGTGATGATGTGTATTGGAAGTAATTCCAAGATTGATATGATCATCAGCGCACACTCCCTATACTTTCGAGATTAGTGTTGAACCTAAATAAGTGTTATTTGGTGTTTGCGTTAAGCATGAATATGATTTGATCATATTTATTGCAATACGGTTATTCATTTAAATTGGAGAATAATTGTTGTTCTGTTTACATGAATAAAACCTTCTATGGTCATACACCCAACGAAAATGGTTTGTTGGATCTCGATTGTAGTGATACACATATTCATAATATTGAAGCCAAAAGATGCAAAGTTAATAATGATAGTGCAACTCATTTGTGGCACTGCATGAAGAAACTCCATGCTGATGGGATTTTGGAATCACTTGATTATGAATCACTTGATGCTTGCGAACCATGCCTCATGGGCAAGATGACTAAGACTCCGTTCTCCGGAACAATGGAGCAAGCAACTGACTTATTGGAAATAATACATACTGATGTATGCAGTCCGATGAGTGTTAAGGCTCGCGGCAAGTATCGTTATTTTCTGACCTTCACAGATGATTTGAGCAGATATGGATATATCTACTTGATAAAACATGAGTCTGAAATGTTTGAAAAGTTCAAAAGAATTTCAGAGTGAAGTAGAAAATCATCGTAACAAGAATATAAAAGTTTCTACGATATGATCGCAGAGGTAAAATATTTGAGTTACGAGCTTGGTCTTCAGTTAAAACAACGTGAAATAGTTTCACTACTCACGCCACCTGGAACACCACAGTGTAATGGTATGTCCGAATGTCGTAACCGTACTTTATTAGATATGGTGCGATCTATGATGTCTCTTACCAGTCTACCACTATCATTTTGGGGTTATGCATTAGAGACAGTTGCATTCACGTTAAATAGGGCACCATCAAAATCCATTGAGACGATGCCTTATGAACTATGGTTTGGCAAGAAACCAAAGTTGTCGTTTCTTAAAGTTTGGGGCTACGATGCTTATGTGAAAAGGTTTCATCTTGATAAGCTCAAACCCAAATCGGAGAAATGTGACTTCATAGGATACCCAAAGGAGACAATTTGGTACACCTTCTATCACAGATCTGAAAGGCAAGACATTCGTTGCTAAGAATGGATCCTTTCTAGAGAAGGAGTTTCTCTCGAAAGAAGTGAGTGGGAGGAAAGTAGAACTTGATGAGGTAACTATACCTGCTCCCTTATTGGAAAGTAGTTCATCACAGAAATCTGTTCCTTTGATTCCTACACCAATTAGTGAGGAAGCTAATGATGATGATCTGTAACTTCAGATCAATTTACTACCGAACCTCGTAGGTCAACCAGAATGAAATCTGCACTAGAGTGGTACGGTAATCCTGTTCTGGAGGTCATGTTACTTGACCATGACGAACCTATGAACTATGAGGAAGCGATGATGAGCCCAGATTCCGCAAAAAGGCTTGAGGCCATGAAATCTGAGATAGGATCCATGTATGAGAACAAAGTATGGACTTTGATTGACTTGCCCAATGATCAGTGAGCCATTGAAATTAAATGGATCTTCAAGAGGAAGACGAACGCTGATAGTAGTGTTACTATCTACAAAGCTAGAATTGTCGCAAAAGGTTTTCGACAAGTTCAAGGTGTTGACTACGATGAGAGTTACTCACTCGTATCTATGCTTAAGTCTGTCTGAATCATGTTAGCAACAGCCGCATTTTATGAAATCTGGCAAATGGATAAACAAAACTGCATTCCTTAATGGATTTATTAAAGAAGAGTTGTATATGATGCAACTAGAAGGTTTTGTCAATCCTAAAGGTGCTAACAAAATATGCAAGCTCCAACGATCCATCTATGGACTGGTGCAAGCATCTCGGAGTTGGAATATACGCTTTGATAAATTAATCAAAGCATATAGTTTTATACAGACTTGTGGTGAAGCCTGCATTTACAAGAAAGTGAGTGGGAGCACTACATCATTTCCGATAAGTATATGTGAATGACATATTGTTGGTAAGAAATAATGTAGAATTATTCTACAAAGCATAAAGGAGTATTTGAAAGTAGTTTTTCAAAGAAGGACCTCGGTGAAGTTGCTTACATATTGAGCATCAAGATCTATAGACATAGATGAAGACACTTGATAAGTTTTTTCAATGAATACATACCTTGACAAGATTTTGAAGTAGTTCAAAATGGAACAGTCAAAGAAAGAGTTCTTGCCTATGTTACAAGGTGTGAAATTGAGTAAGACTCAAAGCCCGACCACGACAGACGATAGAAAGAGAATTAAAGTCATTCCATATGCCTCAGCCATAGGTTCTATAAAGCACGCCATGCTGTGTACCAGATCTATTGTATACCCTACACTGAGTTTAGCGAGGGAGTACAATAGTGATCTAGGAGTAGATCACTGAACATCGGTGAAAATTATCCTTAGTGGAATAAGGATATGTTTCTTGATTATGGAGGTGACAAAAGGTTCGTCGTAAAGAGTTATGTCGATGCAAGCTTTGACACAGATCTGTATGACTCTAAGTCTCGATCTAGATACATATTGAAAGTGGGAGCAATTAGCTAGAGTAGCTCCGTGCAGAGCATTGTTGACATAGAAATTTGCATAATACATACGAATCTGAATTTGGCAGACCCGTTAAATAAATTTATCTCACCAGCAAAACATGATCACACCTTAGTACTCTTTGGGTGTTAATCACATGGCCATGTGAACTAGATTATTGACTCTAGTAAACCCTTTTGGGTGTTAGTCACATGACGATGTGAACTATGGGTGTTAATCACATGGTGATGTGAACTATTGGTGTTAAATCACATAGCGATGTGAACTAGATTATTTACTCTAGTGCAAGTGGGAGGCTGAAGGAAATATGCCCTAGAGGCAATAATAAAGTTATTATTTATTTCCTTATTCTCATGATAAATGTTTATTATTCATGCTAGAATTGTATTAACCGGAAACATAATACATGTGTGAATACATAGACAAACATAGTGTCACTAGTATGCCTCTACTTGACTAGCTCGTTGACCAAAGATGGTTATGTTTCCTAGCCATAGACATGAGTTGTCATTTGATTAACGGGATCACATCATTAGGAGAATGATGTGATTGACTTGACCCACCGTTAGCTTAGCACACGATCGTTTAGTATTCTGCTATTGCTTTCTTCATGACTTATACATGTTCCTACGACTATGAGATTATGCAACTCCCGTTTACCGGAGGAACACTTTGTGTGCTACCAAACGTCACAACGTAACTGGGTGATTATAAAGGTGCTCTACAGGTGTCTCCAAAAGTACTTGTTGGGTTGGCGTATTTCAAGATTAGGATTTGTCACTCCGATTGTCGGAGAGGTATCTCTGGGCCCACTCAGTAATGCACATCACATAAGCCTTGCAAGCATTGTAACTAATGAGTTAGTTGCGGGATGATGTATTATGGAACGAGTAAAGAGACTTGCCGGTAACGAGATTGAACTAGGTATTGAGATACCGATGACCGAATCTCGGGTAAGTAACATACCGATGACAAAGGGAAAAACATATGTTGTTATGCGGTTTGACCGATAAAGATCTTCGTAGAATATGCGGGAGACAATATGAGCATCCATGTTCCGCTATTGGTTATTGACCGGAGACGTGTCTCGGTCATGTCTACATTGTTCTCGAACCCGTAGGGTCCGCACGCTTAAAGTTCGATGATGGTTATATTATGAGTTTATGTGTTTTGATGTACCAAAGATAGTTCGGAGTCCCGGATGAGATTGGGGACATGACGAGGAGTCTCGAAATGGCCGAGACGTAAAGATCGATATATTGGACGACTATATTCGGGCATCGGAAAGGTTCCGAGTGATTCGGGTATTTTTCGGAGTACCGGAGAGTTACGGGAATTCGCCGGGGAGTATATGGGCCTTATTCGGCTTTAGGGTAAAGAGAGAGGAGAGGTTGGGCGCCCCCCAAGGCCTAGTCCGAATTGGACTAGGGGGAGGGGCTGCGCCCCCTCCTTCCTTCTCTTCTCTCTCCCCTTTCCTTAACTCCTACTCCTACTACTTGGAAGGGGGGGGGGGGGAATCCTACTCCCGATGGGAGTAGGACTCCTCCTAGGGCGCGCCATTGAGAGGGTCGGACCTTCCCCTCCTCCACTCCTTTATATACGGGGAGGGGGGCACCCCTTGGAGACACAACAATTGATCATTTGGATCTCTTAGCCGTGTGCGGTGCCCTCCTCCACCATAATCCACCTCGGTCATATCGTAGCAGTGCTTAGGCGAAGCCCTGCGTCGGTAGAACATCATCATCGTCACCACGCCGTCGTGCTGACGGAACTCTCCCTCAAAGCTCGGCTGGATCGGAGTTCGAGGGACGTCATCGAGTTGAACGTGTGCAGAACTCGGAGGTGCCGTGCGTTCGGTACTTGATCGGTCGGATCGTGAAGACGTACGACTACATCAACCGCGTTGTGCTAACGCTTCCGCTTTCGGTCTATGAGGGTACGTGGACACACTCTCCCCTCTCGTTGCTATGCATCACCATGATCTTGCGTGTGCGTAGGATTTTTTTTTGAAATTACTACGTTCCCCAACACAAACACCCTTCTCACTCATGTATAGGGCAGAAGCAGTTCTCCCCATGGAACTCACATACGGGTCACCTCGAGTTCTCGCTTATGATGAGCTTGAGCAAGAGCAGTTGCGGCAAGATGACGCAAAGCTCCTTGAGGAAGATCGTCTCTGGGCGGCTATGCGAGCTGCATGCTACCAGCAAGCCTTGCGCCGCTACCATAGCCGCATGGTTCATGCCCGGAGCTTTGAGGCAGGCGACCTTGTTCTTCGGCGCGTTTAGTTGGCCTAGAATTCCAACAAGTTGACGCCGAAGTGGGAAGAGCCTTATCGGGTAATACGAGTCACCAGGCTCGGCGCAGTCCGCGTGGAGACCAAAGATGGTATTCCAGTGAGCAATTCCTGGAACATCGAACATCTTCGCAAGTTTCCCCCGGCAGACCACTTTTTGTACAAGCCTTGCCAGCAAGGCATGTAAGCATTTGTACAAAGCCAGGCGCAGACCCTGAGCAACCGATAAATAAATGAAGCGATGGCGCCCTAAGTTTAGCATGCATGCTAGGTTGAGTCCCTCTCTCTCTTTGTTAGGGTTGATAGTGCTTAGCAATGACTAACCCCTAGCATAGAGGTCGAGTGTGCGTCTCTCTGTCCCTTCCAGTCCTTTTTTGGTTCGCAGGATGCACATGCATTTCTGTTGAGCTGTCTGGAGGAAAGGAAACAGGCCGACGCCCCAACCTCGGCAAGCCAAGGTTGCCAGGGGCTGCAGATTCAGATATCCAACTATGGCAAGCCAAGATTGTCGGGGGTTGCAGATTCGGATAAGTCCTTTATCCCCCACTCTACACTTCCGTATGGGACTTGAACGTACAAAACTCTGTCCATTCCTATGCCGCCGTGCTCTCTCTTTCCTAAGCCCAAAGACCCTTCTTTGGGTCGGAACTTGGTTGTAGTTGTGGCGACAAGGGAAGAGACGAAGGGCCTAATCCTACCTTTGCCCCTACCTCCGCCAAGGGTGTGAGCGTGGTCGAGCTACAAAGTGGGAGGACGGCAAGGTCTGTTGCCGGGTGACGATGTTTATCTTAAGATAACAAGGACTCGTTCCTTGGTGTGAGCCTTGCTCGTGCACAAAAGGACCCGGCAAGCACCCTTTTCTTCATTAATACGTTGTTAACAAGTACAATTCATACGGAATGTAAACATGAGCAAGGGATTACAAAGTTTAAATCTGACAAATGCCCGCAGGCTTAAAAACCAAAAAAAGATGAGATGCCCATAATCCCTTTCTTGTCCCTCTCCTCAGGAGGTGAACCAAGATGGCAGAAGGTCAAAAGGAGTGCCTAGGCGAGGTACGAGCAGCAGAAGACACCAAGAGAACATCCTGGCGGCCGTCCAGAAGAGGGCTGGTGATGATGGTGCTGGGAGAAGAGCCGAAAGATTTGCCAGTGGCCCGCCAATACGCGACGAAGAAGTCGGTGCGATCGTACTTCGACTTGACGGCCCGCCACTCGCCTTCTTCGTCTTCTCCGGCCTTCCAACGTCAGCTGCCCTAGGAGGTGACCCTGAGAAGTTCAAGGAGCTGGCCCCCGCCCCCGGCAAATCGCTCTGCCGAGGGAAAAGCCAGGTGCAGATGATGGTGCTGCCGGCGTCACCCAAGGACGGTGTGTCCGAAGCCTAGTCGGACCTGTCCCTGTCGTCCTGCCCATCGGTCTCCTCCTCATCACTCTCGCTCAAGGAGGAGCTTTTGTCATCGGTCGAGCTCTCCGCGCAGCACCCTAACCTGATTCCCAAGCGCCCGAAGACCTTGACGGAGAGCAGGCCGTTCTCCGTTAATTTGAACTGGAGAATGTGCCCCTCCGACAAGTTGTGAGCACGGGCGAAGGTCTTCCACCTGCGATGGAGATACATGACATGGGGGCGAGGAAGTCAACATCAACATGAATGCCACCGTTCCCGCAACCCCTCATCACTACTAGGGAAAAGCCTAGCAGCAGCACGGGTTTTGGGCCTATTAGCAGCGCGGGGGCCGGCGCTACTAATAAGGTGCTACAGCTAACGTATAGCAGCAGCGCGGGTGCCACCCGCGCTACTACTACGTCCGTTAGTAGTAGCGTGGGTAAAAACCCGCGCTACTACTAACCCGCGGAATTTTTTTTTCGAATTTTTTGCGCGAATTTTCCAATTTCTGAATTATTTTAACCTCTAATCTCTAATCACCCTCATCGCTGCTCAATTTAATCTCTAATCACCCCTCATCATTCCAAATCATCTAACTTCCCGGACGGTCACCCATCCTCTCACTACTCCAGCCTGAGCATGCTTAACTTCCGGGTTCTATTCTCCCTTGATTCCAAGTCTGCACTTGTTGTTTTCCTGACAATAGTAAGATGTCAATCCTATTAACCCTCGGGAGTTTAGCTTGAGCATGAAGTCACACATTTCGCTGTTTGAGTTTAAAACTATTGTTCTAAAAAACAATAATTATTTAGTAACACTAATATTTCTTGAATAAGGAGTTTGACCACATTTTGACCAAAGTTTGACCACAGTTTGACCAGATTTGACCAAAATTCCAAAAAACTGAAATAATTATTTAGTAACACTAATATTCTTGAATAATTATTTAGTAACACTAATACTTCTTGAATAAGTAGTTTGACCATAGTTTGACCAGATTTGACCAAAATTAAAAAAAACTGAAATTTGAGCATAACTTTTTTTCCTTTTAGAATTTGAGGATTCTAAAAATTTGCAAACAGGCCATAGACCATCTCCATCGTATGCAGATTTTCATGCTGAACATTTTGATATATTATACGTTTTTTCTGACATCGTATGCAAAAGTTATAGCCGTTTTACATTTTCCCTACACTTTTTGCAAAACATGTCCAAATTTAAGTTTTTAAATTTTCCTAACTAGTAGATGTAGTAACATAACTACATCTCGAAGGATTTTAATTTTTGAAACATTTTGATATATTATACGTTTTTTTCTAACATTGTATGCAAAAGTTATAGCCGTTTTACATTTTCCCTACACTTTTTGCAAAACATGTCCAAATTTAAGTTTTTAAATTTTCCTAACTAGTAGATGTAGTAACATAACTACATCTCGAAGGATTTTAATTTTTGAAGTTTTTATCATTTTCTTTTGCTTTTTACAAAACCGAAAAGGTGATCCACGGGGGGGGGGGGGTAGAGTTTCAAAATGGGACCTTTAGTAGTAGCGAGGGATTTTACCCCTCGCTACTACTATGGCATGTCCCGGAGGGGCACGGTTGAGACCTCTTAGTAGTAGCGAGGGGTAAAAACTTAGTAGCGCGGGTTTATAACCCTCGCTACTACTATGGCATGGCCCAGGGGCACGGTAGGGACCGCTTAGTAGTAGCGAGGGGTAAAAACCAGCGCTACTGCTATCAACTTAGTAGTAGCGAGGGTTAAAAACCCGCGCTACTACTATGGCATGTCCCGGAGGGCACGGTAGAGACCGCTTAGTAGTAGCGAGGGTAAAAAACCAGCGCTACTGCTACTTAGCAGCAGCGCCTAATTTTAAAGCGCGCTGCTGGTAAGATTCTGTGTATAAGCTTTTCCCTAGTAGTGCATGTGCAACCTCAAGGCCTATGGCGGGTCGATCTCCATTTCCCGAGCGAACGGGGTGTGGAGGCGAAGGTGACGGCACATCGGCTTGTACAGCCTAATGAAGAACTCATGGGGCTAGTCTCCGACGTGGCCCTCCATTAGGAGGGGAGCCGCTGGCGAAAGCATGGCCGGTGCGCCACCCCATCCTCCTCTCCCCCGAGCGCCGCGGTGACCTCGGCCTCGCCCCCTCCCTCCTCCTCTCACAGCGGGCTCCACCACCATGGGATCCGGAGGAGGGGGGACACGCTGTCGAGCAGAAGCCCTAGTCGTTGCCGCAGAAGCGCTGGTGCGCCCTCTCACCATGTCGATTGGAGGAAAGAAGCTGAACAGGAAGGAGATGTATGCAGAGGCATGCCATCCCTTTTCCCCTTTTTATAGGGGAGCGAGGCCAAAGCTCGCCTCCCCAACCTAGCCACGGCCGCCCCGCTCAGCCAATCTAGGCTCCAGGGGTGCAGGGAATCAGGACCGACCCGTTGCTCCAATCGGCGGCGCCTGGTTTCTCGCCTTGGCGTTAAGGCCCATGCCCTCCATATCCGCCACCTACCCCCCTGGGGCATGAGTGACACATGGCGGGCAGGCCAGAATCAAGAAGACAAGTGGGGCGACCGTTTTCCGCCCCGTGATCATGAGACGCGGGTGCCATAAAGGCCACGCCCCAAGCCCACTGTGTAAATGAGCCGCACCCCTGCGACTTCCTCTCTTTTATGGGGAAGACGCGGGCTGCCTCTTTACTACTCGCCATGACATGACGCGAGCGGGCAGAAACTGCTCCACGCACGACCCCCACGTCGCACATTCAATGCGGGTCGTGGGGAAGTACAACTGGCGAAGGAGTTACCGCAGTAAAAACTCTGCCACGCGTGCCCGGGCACCGTTGTGGGCCTGGCCCAACAATGTTTCGCGCTTATGTGTGGCCCATGCCCGGGGGCTCCTGTCGGTGTACAAAAGTAGGGGCATGTTTTGTACCCCGTTACTTGTGCACAGGCAGTCGTAGCCGCACCTGCGGCCATGCTTGGCAGGGCAGAGGAAGCAGAGATGCAAGACTACCAGGACAGCGCTCAAGCCTGAGGGACGAAGAGCGAGGGGACAATATAGGCTTCCCTCGGCAAGAGCCTTGCCGGGGCAGCCTACGTAGCCCGGACAAGAGCATTGCCAGCACAACTTACCCAACACTAGCAAGGCCGCCACCCTTGAGACTGAGAGTTCCAACACCATCGACAACATTGGTGCCAAGGCACGGGAGGCGCCTACATAGTGGCGTGCAAATCTTTGTGAAGACAAAAGGCCTGCGAAGCCTAGATGAGGACCAGAAGACAAAACACCAGCAAGGCCCCTTGCCAAGGACGCCCACGAGGCCCCGACAAGGCTCTTGCCGAATACACCCACAAAGCCCCGGCAAGATCCTTGCCGAGGGCACTCGCAAGGCCCCAGCGAGACCCTTGCTGGGGATATCAGCAAGACCGCGGCAAGGCTTTGCCGCCCCGTCGCCGACCCAGCTCAGCGGCCGACCCACCAACTAAGCAAGTGCCTATGTGGTAGCACGTGGCTTCTTGGCCAGCTAGTCAGGCACCTGCGTGGTGGCATGCGGATCTTCATGAAGACCCCTCCACTGCACCAGCTCATTAGCCAGCCAGCCTACATGGCATTGCATGCCTTGTTGGCCTGGACGCGTGTCGAAGCAAGGCAAAGCGGCGACGGACGGGATGGGCTCCGTTGCTGTCCCCGATAAAGCAAGAGGACACCTAAGTAGTGCATTAAATGCATTTGTCCTGTGATGTCAGGCGATAATCTTGTACACTGTATATACTTTCCACCTCCTGTGTGCCCCTGTGGCGACCCCTTTGACCTATAAAAGGAGGCCCAAGGCGTACTGAGGAAGGATTCAGACTTTTGGGCTAGGCATGCACCGCAGCTAGTTCAAGAACTCAAGAACACTCAAATATACACACAAAGCAGGACTAGGGTATTACGCATCTTCGTGGCCTGAACCTGGGTAAAATCTCCTAGTATTGACTCACCAGACCTGCTCTTTGCACAGCCTCGCGCCCCGCCAACTATAGAAGGGATCCTCGTGGTCCCGTAGATGTCGTTTCCCCGACACAAAGTTTTTCCATATGAGTCCACCTTGCCTACATATATGCGGTATTTACCTGCCGTTCCAAGTAAGTTTGCACGTGTCAAACTCTAATCTTCAAATAATAATCTGTTTTGTATGCCCAAATCTCCCATGAAGCGACAAGGGGGTTGTCAGCACCTTTCATGCTAGGTGGGTTATTCTCACGATAAGTGTTTATTCGCTTGTCATTCACGAGAAAGTGGCTAGTAATTTGGATGCCCAGTCCTATGATCAAATCAAAATATAATAATAAAACAAAACACCCCCGCATTGTTGTTGGTATGGAAGGCACCCGAGGATTCGGCTAGCCATGGCTTGTGTTTGTTGGTGTAGGGGGAGTAATACTTTACGTTTTTGTTTTGGAACAGCCTATAATGTGTCTAGGATGGAAGATGTTAAAAACTCTCGGTCGCTACGTTGACAATGAAAGCATACCTTCCAAAATTATATCCATCTCTTTTTTACAAACTTCAAGCTCTGGCGCCTTTGCAAATCCCTGGTTCCCTCTGTGAAGGGCCTATCTTTTACTTTTATGCAAGAGTCAGTAGTATTCCTTCTCATTTCAACCTCAATTATTCTCCAGTTGGCAAGTATCATGTGGTGGGGAAAGATCCAAGCATATATGGCCATGCAAATATATTTGATCGTGAATTATTATTGTTTACAGTTATCTATATGATAAATAAGTTGGGAGGCGAAACATTAAGCCCCTATCTTTCTTTGTGTTTGATGGATGCTATTTGTTCTAAAAATATGCTTTGAGTGTCACCAATCATGGAAGACTATATGATAGTTGAGTATGTGGAATTTGCTAAATCAAAGCTCTTACATAGACCCTTCCTGAAAATAAGATGAATTGCAAGTGTTTGATGACTGAGAACATAGTTTGTTAGTTTTCAAGAAAGTTTATGGTCTATGCTTTAACATGTGAATAGATTGTTACTTGATCATGAGAAGTTTTATGAGATTAGCTACTGTTTATGATATATAATGATGCTAGAAAAAGTGTTTGGAACTATCATTGATCAAATTTATGTACTATGCTAGCATTCACACTTCATAAATTATTTCTTTTATCATTTACCTACTCGAGGGAGAGCAGGAATTAATCTTAGGGATACTGATACGTCTCCAACGTATCTATAATTTATGAAGTATTCATGCTATGTCACTACTGCAGGATGCTGCTAACGTGACACTATGATCAGAGACCCTTTGATGAAACTGTGTGCAATGCATTAATCACAAACGGTGATGTAAAAAACCGTCAAAAAGATGCAAAACGTTTGCGATGAATGATACATCAAACACGGTTCAGATTTTAGTTGCGTCTGCGATGCGGGGCATACATGTGATCCATATGAACTGTTTGCGATGAGACAGAACAACAGAAACGGGCAGCCAGATCAAGGTGTGTCCAATATAGGGCATACAGTTTGCTCCGATGAACCATTTGCAATGATTGAGGTGAACACAAACGATTCGGCGTAACAAGATGTGTGTGATACCCGACAAACAAGTCGGTAATCAGAATTGTGTGCGATCATTATAGACAGCCCATATGGTCTTTTTTTGTGAATTGTATGCTCGTCAGGGCACACAGTTCAACAAACCAACCTATGGGCCATAATGTAGAAGATATCTGTCGAATATGTATTACTAATCGTCTGCGATGAGATGGACAGGATAAACAGAGATAACAAATTAATTTGAGCGAACGGAAACAAAGATATATACAGCCTGCTTAATATATTCCTTGTTGTTGTTGGATGGCCCCGCGACATCGTCTTGGCGAGGATGCTTCTTGCCGCTGACCGTTGGCTTTTCATCGCAGCCACCGTCATCAACATCGTTGCTGTCGTCGTCGTCCTCCTCCTCGTTCGACCATTCCTCCTCCTCATCATCGTCGTCTTCTTCTTCGTCCTCTGACGGCTCCTCGTCCATCTGGTTGTCGTCTAACGGCTCTGGAGGTGGCGTCCCTTCCATGATCCTGATATAATCAAGGTTTGGGATCGACGCCGGACTCATGGAAGACGAGCGAGATGATTCCGATGTTGACCTATCATCGGGCGCCAGACTGCTGGCCGAATTGTCGTCCTCGCTGTCGCTCGACATGGTTGTGGTTGTATAAAAACCGCGAGAAAGCGAGATTGCAAAGTGTGTGCAAGAGTGTAGCGTGGCCTGCCGGGGACGATAAAGATGGTGGACATTTAAGCAGGGTATGCAGAGAAGAGGAAATGCCAATTGAAGCGGAAGTTGACGTATTATCTAACCGCTGATATAATCAACCGCAATTATTTGTACCCAGTCGCTCCAAATTCCTGGGGTTGCGCAGGACTCCTATTGGCTGATTTCTTTTTTCAGGACAAAAACAAGGAACGAGCTTTGGGATTATGCACCGGTACCGATACGAACGGAGTAGGATAATAAGCACTAGTAGAAGTATATGGAGAAGAACAGGAAGCTAGATCGATCCTTGTAGATCAAGAATACCGGTGAGGAGTCCTCATGTTTTCCATCTACAAGGATCGATCTAGCTTCCTGTTCTTCTCCATATACTTCTACTAGTGCTTATTATCCATCTGCTAATTACTCTGTCACAATCACCGCCGCTAATCGCCATTAGCTTAATCCCCTGCATCTATACTAGTACTACTACTACCACGTACATCTTCCAGCGGTTGTTCATCTCCGCAATCCATCCATCCATCTAGTCTGCTACTATCTCCTTCACGTACACATCCACAATCTATTCCGAATTCAACAAGATCCATTGTGTTTCCTTTTTCCTGCAACATTGCTTCTGCCAGTACAATTGTTGGCGCGTTGTGAAAGATGAGGGCAACCCAAAATCACCTCAATGCAACTTCAGTCGTATCAGTTGGTATCAGAGAGCGCCAGGTTTATCACTGCACGTGATGTCAACTGCAAGCAAGCGTGACGAGGATGAGGTGCGGGAGGATGACGGGCCGCCACAATATGGTCCCGATCTAGACCCAGGTGTCCGAGCTATGTTCAAGGCTACATACCAGCACTTCGACAATCGCATGAAGGCCCTCAACCAGACGGTGATCGACGGGTTCCAGGCCATGCAGGCAGCCCTCCGTCGCCTAGAGGCAAGGGCAACCGGCACGGCTGCTCCAGCGAGGGTACAACATGCCCTGCAGCAGCGAGCATATCTACATGTACGTGACGTGGACGTTGTCAACGAAGACAATGATGCTAAGTCTGAGGATGGTTCTAATGCTCTCGGTGACTTGCCTTCCCGACCACGGTAGGATTCTCGTCCCCATGATGATGTACCAACGCGGCGCCACGATGAGGACAAGGGCAGAGGTATTGGTAGAATAAAAATTACTATACCTCCGTTCACAGGCAAGGCCGATCCCGAGGAGTATCTTGAGTGGGAGATGCATGTGGAGCAAATTTTTGATAACCACCGTTACTCCGAGGAGCGGAAGATTCGTTTTGCTTCTCTTAATTTTTTAGGTTATGTGTTAATTTGGTGGGATCAATTCAACCGCAATGACGCATGACCAGAATTGTAGCGTGAGAGGAAGCATGCAATGCGTGCTCGCTTTGTGCCATCTTATTTCCAGAAGGAGCAACACAAAAAGCTTCGACATCTTGCTCAAGGAGCCATGACGGTGGATGAGTATTAGCAACGGATCCAAGTTCTGATGATCAGAACTAATGTGCCTGAGTCTGATGATGCAACAATCACACGTTTCTTTGAGAGGCCGAACGAGGATATATGCGACCGTGTTGATTTGATGCAGTATAATGATATGCAAGAGCTTCTCCATCAAGTAGAGCGTGCCGAACAGTGGGTCAAAGCAAAGCAAGCTCCCAAAGGCCGCACCAATTTCAGCATGGGGCGATGTTCCTATTCGCATGACGATGATAATGTCAAGCTAGTTTCATCCTATAGGTCAGCTGCTATCGACCACAAGGAGATGAGCAAGGAATCTATGGCCGCGAATAAAGTGGCTTCAAGGGCTGATTCAAGTGCGTATTCTTCTATGCGTACTAGTGAGATTGTGTGTTACACATGTGGAGGTAGGGGACACAAACACCTTGATTGTCCGAACAAGAAGAGAGTGCTCCTTGTTAATGATGGATATGTTTCCGAAGACAAAACTGACTCAGAGTCTGATGAGCCCAAGGAAGGGGAAAGTGAATCTAATCCTATCAAGTGCTATCCTTTAGATTATGATCTGCCATGCATCATGGTGCAGCGAGCTAAAGAGGATCGAATTCCAAGCTCGGGACAGCGGTGGAAAAATTTCCAGTCACAATGTCGAATCAATAACAAGTGTTGCAAGTTGATAATTGGTGGAGAAAGCTACACCAACATCATAAGCAAGCGTGTGGTGGATGCTTTAGGATTGAAGACATGGCCACATCCGCAACCACATTGCAATGAGTGGTTGTACAACTCGGATGTCTGAAGGTGATTCACAAGGTACGCGTGTCGGTGTCAAAACTGGCAGATCTCGGGTAGGGGGTCCCCAGCTGTGTGTCTATGGATTGATAGTAACAAGGGACAGTAGGGACACGATGTTTACCCAGGTTCGAGCCCTCTTAAAGGAGGTAAAACCATATGTCCTGGTTGATTGTATTCGAAGAGTATAGGGGTTACAAGAGTTGATCTACCTCGAGATCGTATTGGCTAAACCCTAGCTGTCTGGCCTATGATTAGTCTGATCGCCTCTACGGACTAAACCCTCCGGTTTAAATACACACCGGAGGGGCCTAGGGTTGTACAGAGTTGGCTTGTAGAGGAAGGAAATATTACACCCGGACACCAAACTTGTCGTTCTACACACATAGGAGTCCTACCCGGACACGGGGGATAATCTTCTGCTTTGTCTTAACGGCCCATCAGTCCGACCCATATCGAATAGTCCGTACACCCGAGGACCCCATAGTCCAGGACTCCCTCAGTAGCCCCTAAACCAGTCTTCGATGATGAGGTGTTTGGCATGTGAATTGTCTTCGGCATTACAAGGCGGGTTCCTTCTTCTGGATACTTTAAGTTGGCTTCCTGCATTAAGGGGATAGTGTCCGGCTCTACATAATCAATACAACCCTTAGCCAAGAAGGTAGGGCGTACAAATAGGAACAGTGCCTTTACTGACAACTTTTCGGTGAAGCGTCACACTTGGCTTTTTAACACTTTTGTAGTTCGCGTTCTCATGCTTCTCGTTTCGCGTTTTGAGGTCTAACCTCCATGGCACGTCTTATCAAAATAGAGATCATACCCGCCCATTACGGGATTCTCATTAATATGATTTGGGTAATCCAACCACACCATGCGCACGATCTCGTTGGGAACAAGCGAGTTTTATGGCTACAGAGGGGGACGTTTGGCATTTTCACCGTCTATAAAAGGATAAAGATCCCTCCTTTTTCTTCACGCCTTCCTCTAGTCTCTGTCTCCCAACCTCCAAGCTCCAACTAAGGCAGTCCTGGATTCAGGGGTCCTTAGGTGTCCGGCCCAGGAGTATGGGTCGGGTTGGATGGCCCGTACAAGATCAAGCTGAAGACCATCCAACGTGCCCGGGTGGGACTTCTCCATATGTGAACGGCGAGATTGGAGTCCTGGTGTATCGTTTCCTTCCCTGATGAACCGACCTTGTACAAACCCTAGGCCCTCAGGTGTGTATAAGCTGGAGGGGTTAGTCCGTAGAGGCTATCCTCATTATCGTCATCGGAATATTCATAGGCTAGACATCTAGGGTTTAGCCGTCACGATCTCGAGGTAGATCAACTCTTGTAATCACTATACTCTTCAAATATAATCAAGCAGGAGTAGGGTTTTACCTCCTGTAAGAGGGCCCAAGCCTGGGTAAACATTGTGTCCCTTGGTCCCTTGTTACCATCGATCCCTAGACGCACAGCTTGGGCCTTGATCTCTAACTTGCATGATTGAATGGAACTAACCCGGACTGACGCTGTTTTCAGCAGACTTTCCATGGTGTTATTTATGTGCAGAAACAAAAGTTCTCGGAATGACCTGAAACTCCACGGAACATCTATTGGAAAATAAGAAAAATACCGGAAGAAAAATCCACGTCAGGGGGCCCACACCCTGTCCACGAGGGTGGAGGGCGCACTCCCCTACCTCATGGGCCCCCTGACGCTCCACCGACCTCAACTCCAACTCCATATATTCACTTTCGGGGAGAAAAAAATCAAGGAGAAGGATTCATCGCGTTTTACGATACGGAGCCGCCGCCAAGCCCTAAAACCTCTCGGGAGGGCTGATCTGGAGTCCGTTCGGGGCTCCGGAGAGGGGGATTCGTCGCCATCATCATCATCAACCATCCCCCATCACCAATTTCATGATGCTCACCGCTGTGCGTGAGTAATTCCATCGTAGGCTTGCTGGACGGTGATGGGTTGGATGAGATCTATCATGTAATTGAGTTAGTTTTGTTAGTGTTTGATCCGTAGTATCCACTATGTTTTGAGATTGATGTTGCTATGACTTTGCTATGCTTAATGCTTGTCACTAGGGCCCGAGTGCCATGATTTCAGATCTGAACCTATTATGTTTTCATGAATATATGTGAGTTCTTGATCCTATCTTGCAAGTCTATAGTCACCTACTATGTGTTATGATCCGGCAACACCGAAGTGACAATAATCGGGAGCACTCCCGGTGATGACCATAGTTTGAGGAGTTCATGTATTCACTATGTGTTAATGCTTTGTTCCGGTACTCTATTAAAAGGAGGCCTTAATATCCCTTAGTTTCCGCTAGGACCCCGCTGCCACGGGAGGGTAGGACAAAAGATGCCATGCAAGTTCTTTTCCATAAGCATGTATGACTATATTCGGAATACATGCCTACATTACATTGATGAATTGGAGCTAGTTCTGTGTCACCCTATGTTATGACTGTTACATGATGAACCGCATCTAGCATAATTCTCCGTCACCGATCCAATGCCTACGAGCTTTTCACATATTGTTCTTCGCTTATTTAATTTTCCATTGCTACTGTTACAATCACTACAAAACACTAAAAATATTACTTTTTTCTTCCGCTACTTTTGTTACTGTTACCACTACTATCTTATTACTTTGCTACTAAACACTTTGCTGCAGATACTAAGTTACCCAGGTGACAACTCAACTGCTAATACTTGAGAATATTCTTTGGCTCCCCTTGTGTTGAATCAATAAATTTGGGTTGAATACTCTACCCTCGAAAACTGTTGTGATCCCCTATACTTGTGGGTTATCAGGCCCCCTACCGGAGATCTGCCGGTTTTGACACCGACATTGGTTCTTTCATTGAGAGCTATGTCGTGTTGTCTACAAAAGCGGTCTATGGCCCGCCTAGTCATCAACGATAATGTCACTTCTGGAAGGAGCCTGCCTTCGGGGCAGACCCTCCATCTCGGCCGTTTCACCGTAGGAGCTTGTATAGCCGTCAAGCCCGCAACACCCCCTACGGCGCCGAACACCGTCTTTGCATCAGCCTTGAGTACTCTGAAAAGATTGATTCGGCAGATGTCTTGTATTTAAACGAACTGCTGGACCACATCGCCGCCCTGGGGGTCTCAACGGACTATGATCGGATCGGGCTCAAGCCTGACCAGAGGGAAATTAATTACCCGCCGATCACCCACCTCGTAGCGGTCGTTGAGGAACTAGTCGAAGACACTTCCCTTCCTGTATTGAAGACCAAGTATGTTCGGGTCTCCGAAACCCCTGAGCTAGATACTCGTCCTCCGGACTCTGGCTCAGGTATTGGATCGCAAAAGCCCTTGAGCCGCCCCGGAGCTCAAAAGTTTCTGTTTGAGCCCGTGAGCGCAAAAGTTACCATTTTTCAGTAAGATCAAATCAACTATCACCCAACATGATCCCAAAGGCTTTACTTGGCACTTTATTGAAACAAAATCAATAAAACAAGATCAATACACTAGCTTAATCATGTGAACACTCAAAAACAGTAGGTAAAAGTGTTGGGTTATCTCCCAACAAGCGCTTTTCTTTAATGCCTTTTAGCTAGGCATGATGATTTCAATGATGCTCGCATAAAAGATACAAATTGAAACATAACAAGAGCATCATGAAACACATGGCAAGAACATTTAAGCCTAACCCACTTCCTATGCATAGGGATTTTGTGATCAAATAATTTATGGGAGCAAGAATCAACTAGCATAGGAAGGCAAAACAAGTGCAACTTCAAAACTTTCAACACATAGAGAGGGAACTTGATTTTATTGCAATATGTAAAAGAATATGTTCCTCTCTCATAATAATTTTAAGTAGCATCATGAATGAATTCAACAATATAACTATCACATAAAGCATTCTTTTCATGATGCATAAATACAGAGATTTTATTACTCTCCACATAAGCAAATTTATGCTCATCAATAGTAGCGGGAGTAAACTCAACAAAATAACTATCATGAGATTGAAAATTAAAATAATGATGACAAGTTTCATGGTTATCATTATTCTTTATAGCATACATGTCATCACCATAATCATCATAGATAGGAACTTTGTTGTCATAATCAATAGCAACCTCTTCCAAAATAGTGGATTCATCATTAAATAAATTCATGACCTCTCAAAATCCACTCTCATCAATATAATCATCATAAATAGGAGGCATGCTTTCATTATAACAAATTTCTACATCAAAACTTGGGGGAAAATATCATCTTCATCAAACATAGCATCCCCAAGCTTGTAGCTTTGCATATCATTAGCATCATGGATATTCAAAGAGTTCATACCAACAACATTGCAATCATGCTCATCATTCAAATATTTCCTGCCAAACATTTTCTTGACTTCTTCTAACAATTGAGCACAATTTTCTGATCCACCATTTTCAAGAAATATATTATAAAGATGATCAATAATATGATGCAACCTCAATTCCATTTTTTTGTAGTTTTGTTTTATAAACCAAACTAGTGATAAAACAAGAAACTAAAAGATTTGATTGCAAGATCTAAAGATATACCTTCACGCACTCATCTCCCTGGCAACGGTAGCAGAAAAGAGCTTGATGTCTACTATGCAACTTTATTCTTGTAGACACGTGTTGGGCCTCCAAGCGCAGAGCTTTGTAGGACAGTAGAAATTTTCCCTCAAGTGGATGACCTATGGTTTATCAATCCGTGAGAGGTGTAGGATGAAGATGGTCTCTCTCAAACAACCCTGCAATCAAATACAAGAAATCTCTTGTGTCCCTAACACACCCAATACAATGGCAAATTGTATAGGTGCACTAGTTCGGTGAAGAGATGGTGATAAAAGTCTAATATTAATGGTAGAAATATATTTTTATAATCTGAATAAATAAAAACAGCAAGTTGGCAAATAGTAAACGGGCACAAAAACGGCATTGCAATGCTTGAAAATTAGGCCTAGGGTCCGTACTTTCGCTAGTGCAACCTCTCAACAATGCTAATATAATTGGATCATATAACAACCCCTCAAAGTGCAACGAAGAATCACCCCCAAGTTCCTATCTAGCGGAGAACATAAGAATAAATTGTTTGTAGGGTACGAAACCACCTCAAAGCTATTCTTTCCGTTCGATCTATTCAAGAGTTCATACTAAAATAACACAAAGCTATTCTTTTCATTTGATCTATCCTAGAGTTCATACTAAAATCACACCAAAGCAAATTCATATTCATAATCAATCCAACACAAAGAACTTCAAAGAGTGCCCCAAGATTTCTACTGGAGAAACAAAGACAAGAACGTGTATCAACCCCTATGCATAGATTACCCCAATGTCACCTCGAGAATCCGCGAGTTGAGTGCCAAAACATATATCAAGTGAATCAATACGATACCCCCATTGTCACCACGAGTATTCAATTGCAAGAGATATATCAAGTGTTCTCAAATCCATAAAAGTATTCAATCCGATAAAAATGAAATCTCAAAGGGAAAACTCAATTCATCACAACAAGATAGAGAGGGGAAAACACCATATGATCCGACTATATTAACAGAGCTCGCGATACATCAAGATTGTGCATCTCAAGAACACGAGAGAGAGAGAGAGAGATTAAACACATAGTTACTGGTACAAACCCTCATCCCCGAGGGTGGACCACTCGCTCCTCATTGTGGTGGCCGCAGGGATGATGAAGGTGGCCACCGGAGATAATTTCCCCCTCCGGCAGGGTGCCAGAACATGGTCTAGATTGGTTTTCGGTGGCTACAGAGCCTTGTGGCGGCGGAACTTCTGATATAGGTTAACCCCTGAGGGTTTTGGAATATTTGGTGATTTATAGTGTAAAGAGGGGGTGCCGGAGGCCACCGAGGTGGGCACAACCCACCTGGGCGCGCCTGAGCCCCCAGGCGCGCCCTGGTGGGTTGTGCCCCCCTCGGGGCACCCCTAGGTGCTGCTCTGGCCCATTGGAAGTATGTTCTGGTCCATAAAAGATTATCAAAAAGTTTTGCGGTGTTTGGAATCCGTTTGATATTGATTTCCTGTGATGTAAAAAACAAGCAAAATAAAGCAACTGGCACTGGGCACTGGGTCAATAGGTTATTCCCAGAAAATGATATAAAGTTGCTATAAAATGATTGTAAAACATCCAAGAATGATAAAATAACATCATGAATACTTCATAAATTATATATACGTTGGAGACGTATCAAGCACACCCTCTCCCCTTGGCTGGGGTTGGGGAAATTCTCTGCCAATACACCATTGTCCATAGAAGCTAATCCTGCCCGTACGGAGACTTGATCCGCGGGGGAAGATACTGGAGACGATTGAGCTGAAGCTGGGATACAGAACAGCTTTGTCAATCCCCCTCTTGAGGACCATGAGGATGCGAGGAGGAGCCAGGGGCTCTAGCCATGGTTTGAGTTTTTCGTGGTTTGCTCTATTGCTCTTTGGGCGATGTGAGATGGTGTTCGGGGATCTAACCTCATTATATAAATGCCGACCGTGCCTATTAAAGGGGTTAAAAGATAAAAAGATAATGGACCATTCACATTTTCTCGGGCGGAAATCGAGGCGATGGGAGGAAGGAATCATAAAGACTGGACATAGAAGTTGATGCTGGACTATCGTCAATCCGGAGTATGGTGGAGAACCCGCCTTGCAAAGCCGAAGACTTATATCTGCATACTACATGGTCATTGAAGGCAGGTTCGGGGGCTACTGAGGGAGTCCTGGATTCAGGGGTCCTCAAGTGTCCGGCCCAGGAGTATGGGCCGGGTTGGATGGGCCATACAAGATCAAGCTGAACACCTTCCAACGTGTCCGGGTGGGACTTCTCCATACGTGAACGGCGAGGTTGGAGTCCGGGTGTATCGTTTCCTTCCCTGATGAATCGACCTTGTACAAACCCTAGGCCCCTCCAGTGTGTATATAAACTGGAGGGGTTAATCCGTAGAGGCTATCCTCATTGCCGTCATCAGAATATTCATAGGCTAGAAATCTAGGGTTCAGCCATCACGATCTCGAGGTAGATCAACTCTTTTAATCGCTATACTCTTCGAATATAATCAAGCAAGAGTAGGGTTTTACCTCCTTTAAGAGGGCCCGAACCTGGGTAAACATTGTGTCCCTTGGTCCCCTATTACCATCTATCCCTAGACGCACAACTTGGGCCCCCCTACCCGAGATCCGCCGGTTTTGACACCAACGCCAGCGCCCACAACTCTGATCTCCTCCACTGCTGCCAACCTCCCCAGCCATGCCGGGTCCGGCTCCAAGGGAAAGTGGGAGGCCTCCTCCCTCACCGAAAAGGACGTCAAGGATCTCCGGAGCGCGGGCTATCTGTCTGCGGACATCGCGCATAGGATTCTAGACAAAGATCAGGTCATTCCTACTCCAAGGCCTGGTGAAAGGGTTGTGTTCATCCCTCACTTCCTTCGAGGGCTAGGATTTCCCCTCCACCCCTTCATGTGGGGTCTTCTGTTTTTCTATGGGCTAGATTTCCATGACCTAGCCCCAAATTCCTTCCTCCACATATCGGCTTTTATAGTCGTGTGTGAGGTTCTTCTCCGCATCCCGCCATGCTTCGGCTTGTTGCTCAAGGTTTTCAATCTGAAGCCGAAGGTGGTCGATGGACAACATGCGGACTGCGGCGGAGCTATGGTAAGCAAGCTCCCCAATGCCGTCTGGCCCAAAGGGGCCTTCGTAGAGACAGTCAAGGTATGGCAGCAGGAGTGGTTCTACATCACCAAACCATGCGACGCCACCTAGGAGGCCACGCCTGACTTCAGATCCGGACCCCCCACGAGGCTCACGTCATGTACCGCCAAGGGCCTTGATTGGGGGTCCAAATTGGAGGTGAAGATGCTCCAGAAACGCATCTCTGACATGTTGGGTGAGAACACCGGTCTAACTAATGTGATTCAAGTGATGCTCTTCTGCCGCATCCTTCACCGCCAGCTTCGAGCCTCCCCCATGTGGGAGTTCAATCCGGAGCTGTTGTGGACCCTGAAGTGCTTCTTTGGCACCACACATGAAGATATATGGAAGCAGCTCTTCAAGGCTCAGAAAAAGTGGCCGAAGAAGACTGAAGACATCGGGCTCGACATCAAGAACCCAGCCACGGCGGTAAGCATAATCTTTCCGAAGACCTATATGATTGATATTTCAGATGTAATAGAAATTACATTACTTGCTTTCCTTACAGGTTGGACGGCGAAGGCGGAGCAGATTAACTGTTTGGCACCTTATCAGGCGCCGGAGAGGAAAACCAAGAGGAAGAAGGGCAAGGAGACCAAGGGCAGCCCCCACCCGAAGGGTCCTTCGGGAACAGTGTCTAGAGAGACCGAAGCCCTCTCCTCTCACGAGGGAGACAAGGAGGAAGTGGAGGAGGATGTGAAAAGCGACTCCCCCCATAAGGGGAGGAAGAAGAAGAAGGCGTCCTTCGACAATACGGAGGAGGAGGCGCCCAAGAGGAGGAGGAAGCTGACCCTGGACAGTTCGGACTCAGGGTCCGAAGTAGTCCCCAAGAAACCTCTAAGGGTGAAGCCCCCGGCCGAATCGTAAGTATCCGAAAAATCACTGTTATCTTCGGTCTACTTGCTTCCATTATGTAAGTTATTTTGTTTGTTGCCTTTCAGCCCGCCCCGCGCGCTCCCCGACACTCCATTATCGGAGGGGAACTCCCTGCCGCCTGAAATGGCAGAGAGTGATACGCCACCGCAAGCCCCATCGCCTACCGCTATAAAGGACACCGAAGTGTCATCCCGAAGGACATCCCCTGGCCGAGAGAGGCTGAGCGAGTCCGACAAGAGGGCACCTGAGGTTAATACCTCATTCGCCGAAGACCAAGGGGAGGCGATCCCCATGACGACCGATGGTAGGGAGCCCAAGCAATCTAGGCTCCAGCCGGAAACCATTCCAGCGGCCAGTATGGCTCCGGGAAAGGATAGGCAACTCCCTACAAAAGAGGGGGGAGGAGCACTGATACGTCCATTTTGCGTCAAGTTTTCCTACTATTGTTTATGATGTTTTTATGCATAATAATGATTTTTGGAGTAATTCTAATGCCTTTTATCTCATAATATGCAAGGTAAACACAAAGAAGGAAAATTCTGGCAGCTGGAAATCTGGGCCTGGAAAAGCTACATCAGGCCACCTACTTTGCACAACTCCAAAAAAGCTGAAACTTTACAGAGAATTTTTATGGAATATTTGAGGAATATTGGAGCCACTAAGTACCAGAGGGGCCCTACCAGGTGGGCACAACCCACCTGGGCGCGCCAGGTAGCCAAGGCGCGCCCTGGTGGGTTGTGCTCACCTAGGCCCACCTCCGGTGCCCATATGCTGGTATATAAGTCGTTTTGACCAAGAAAAAATAAGGAGAGGACTTTCGGGACGGAGCGCCACCGTCTCGATGCGAAACTTGGGTAGGAGCACTTTTACCATCCGGCGGAGAGATTCCGCCAGGGGAACTTCCCTCCTGGAGGGGGAAATCATCGTCATCATCATCACCAACAACTCTCCCATCTCGGGGAGGGCAATCTCCATCAAAATCTTCAACAACAGCATCTTCTCTCAAACCCTAGCTCATCTCTTGTGTTCAATCTTTGTACCGGAACTATAGATTGGTGCTTGTGGGTGACTAGTAGTGTTGATTACATCTTGTAGTTGATCACTATATGGTTTATTTGGTGGAAGATTATATGTTCAGATCCAATATGCTATTTAATACCCCTCTAATCTTGAGCATGGTTATCATTTGTGAGTAGTTACTTTTTTTATTGAGGTCACGGGAGAAATCATGTTGCGAGTAATCAGGTGAACTTGATATGTGTTTGATATTTTGATAGTATGTATGTTGTGATTCCCTTAGTGGTGTCATGTGAATGTCGACTACATGACACTTCACCATATTTGGGACTAAGCGAATGCATTGTGGAGTAGTTATTAGATGATGGGTTGCGAGAGTGATAGAAGCTTAAACCCTAGTTTATGCGTTATTCCGTAAGGGACCGATTGAATCCAAAATTTAATGCTATGGTTAGAATTTATTCTTAATACTTTTCTCATAGTTGCGGATGCTTGCAAGGGGGTTAATCATAAGTAGGAGGTTTTTTCAACTAAGAACAACACCTAAGCACCGGTCCACCCACATATATCAAATTATCAAAGTAGCGAACATAAATCGAACCAACATGGTGAAAGTGACTAGATGAAATTCAAGTGTACCCTCAAGAACGCTTTGCTTACTATAAGAGACCGTTTTGGCCTGTCCTTTGCCTCAAAAGGATTGGCCTACCTTGCTGCACTTTTGTTACTACTATCATTACTTGCTCGTTGCAAATTATCTTGCTATCAAACTACTCAGTTACTTACAATTTCAGCACTTACAGACATTACCTTGCTGAAAACCACTTGTCATTTCCTTCTGCTCCTCGTTGGGTTCGACACTCTTACTTATCAAAAAGAGCTACAATTGATCCCCTATACTTTTGGGTCATCACCTTCCCCTATACTTGCCGGGGATTGAAGCGCTCTTGGTAAGTGGAAATTGGTAAGGGAAAATTATTACTACATGCTAAAATTTATTGTCACTTGTTACTATGGAGAATCATCCTTTGAGGGGTTTGTTCGGGGTATCTTCACCTCAACCGGAACCACAATTAGCTACCCCTCAACCTACTGCACCTACTGAAAATATTGAATATGAAATTCCTTCGGGTATGATAGAACAACTGCTAGCTAATCCTTATGCAGGAGACAGAACTGAACATCCTGATATGCACTTGATATATGTGGAATAAATTTGTGGATTGTTTAAGCTTGCAGGTTTACCCGGAGATGAAGTTAAAAAGAAGGTTTTCACTTTATCTTTGAATGGAAAAGCATAGGCATGGTATAGGCTATGCGATGATATTGGAGCATGGAATTGGAATCGATTGAAATTGAAGTTCCACCAAAAATTTTATCCTATGCATCTAGTTCATCGTGATCGGAATTATATATATAACTTTTGGCCTCATGAAGGTTAAAGTATTGCTCTAGCTTGGGGGAGGCTTAAGTCAATGTTATATTCATGCCCCAATCATGAGCTCTCAAGAGAAATTATTATCCAGAATTTTTAGCTCGGCTTTCTCATAATGATCGATCCATGCTTGATACTACTTGTGATGGTTCTTTTATGAAGAAGACTATTGAATTCCGGTGGGATCTTTTGGAAAGATTTAAAAGCAACTTTGAAGATTGGGAACTCGATGAAGGTAAAGAGTCAGGTATTAAGCTTAAGTATGATTGTGTTAAATCTTTTATGGAAACCGATGCTTTTCAAAAGTTTAGCACTAAATATGGATTTGACTCTGAGATACTAGCCTCCTTTTGTGAATAATTTGCTACTCATGTTGATCTCCCTAAAGAGAAGTGGTTTAAATATCACCCTCCTATTGAAGAACAAATTAAAGAATCGGTATCAGTCAAAGAGGAAACTATACTTTATAATGTTGATCTAGTTGTTCCTACTGCTTACATTGAGAAACCACCTTTCCCTATTAGGATAAAGGAACATGCTAAAGTTTTGACTATGCTCAACAAAAGTTATATTAGAACACCTAAACCTGATGAAAAACTAAAGTAGAGCCTAGTGTTGCTCTGGTTAAAGATCTCTTGGAAGAAGATATAGATGGGCATGTTATTTACTTCTGTAATGAAGCTACTTGAATTGTCAAACCCGATAAAACAGATAATCATAGACCCGTTGTTGGCATGCCCGTTGTCTCAGTTAAAATAGGAGATCATGGTTATCATGGTTTATGTGACATAGGTGCTAGCGTAAGTGTATTCCCTACACCTTATATCAACAAATTATGAATGGCATAGCACCCGCAGAGATAGAAGACATAGATGTTACTATTAAAATTGCTAATAGAGACACTATTTCACCAATTGGGATTGTTCAAGATGTTGAAGTCTTGAGTGGGAAAATAAAATACCCTACTGATTTTCTTGTTCTTGGTTCCCCACAAGATGACTTCTATCCCATTATCTTTGGTAGACTGTGACGCCCGGATAATCAAGCTACAGTAACCTCTGCTAATGATGCCACGTCACCTCAATTATAGTTGCTAATCTCGAGTTAGTTCGAAACCGATTCAAATTCAAATTCAAAATCAGGCAAACGATAAAAGTTTTCAAATATTAAAACTAAAATGTTCGGAGTGAACCAAATATTGCATAGATAATTATGATGGGAAAACCGCACATTTATAAAATGTTTAAACACTATGAGATAAATAAAATAGTAGCAAAACAATTAATTAAATACCTTTTATAAATAATAAAATGTCAAACTAAGTTATTTGGGGTCTAGCTTTTTTTTTGTGTGACTATGGACTAAGTTGAAATACTAAGTGTATATTTTACTAAATTAAAATACAACTAAAATAAATAAAGAAAGAAATAAAAAAGGAAAACAGAAAACAAACAAAAAAAAGGAAAAGAGAGAAAGGCCCCCCCCCACTGGGCTTCGGCCCAGCAGGCCGGCCCGTTCGGCCATCGGCCCAACCAGCCACACCCCTCGCTTGCCCTTATCCCCCGTAACCCTAACCCACCAAACCGCAGCACCTCCCAGTTCCCCCCCCCCACGATCCCCACGCTCCTCTCCTCCTACCCCCGATCCAGATCGAGATCAGGGCCCTCGCCCCCGACGCCGCCGCCGCTGCCCAGTGCCTCCCGCCACCCTCCTCGCCGGCGCCCGCCTCCCCATCTTCCCCCGCATGGCGCCCGCCCCACCTCGACCCGAGCTAGATCGGATCGATCCCGCTGCTCGATGCCCGACGCCGCCCCGCTGCTCGACGCCGGAGCCTCCTCGCCGGACTGCCTCCCCATCGCGCGCCGTCCACGTCTTCCTCCCCGAGCCCCACTGCCCGTGCCCTACTGCTCCCCTGTGAGCTCCCCTCCCTCCTCTCTCTGCCGTGGTCGCGCCCTCCCCCCTCACGCTCGGCTCCATCCCGCGCCGCCCCGAAGCCGCCCGCGGCCACCTGCCTCCGCACGGGACCACCGTCGAGCTCCCGCACGCCCTGGACCGCGCCCGACCGTGGCCGACCGCGCGCGCTCACGCCCACGCCCCCTCTGACCGAGCCCGGCCATGGACGGTCCCCGCCGCCCTTGCTGCTGCACGCCCGCCGCCGCCGAACCTCGTCACCGGCCTTGTTTTCGGCCACCTCCAGCACCAACCACTAGCCCAACTCGATGCGCGCCAACGCGCTCATCCTTCCGATGCTCGTGGGTGACCAAGTGGTCACCGGAACGCAACTCCGGCGAGCCGCTACCGTGGTTCCCCTCCCCGCACGCCCACACACCCTCCCCTGGACGCATCGTGGGCACGACCCCGCCGACGCCCTCCGTCGCCTCCGTGCGGGTGCGCGGCGCCCGCACCCGATAACGCCCGTGCGCCCGCTCGGGCTGCGCCCCGTGCCCGAACCCATTAGGCCTTGGGCCTATGACAAGTGGGCCACTGCCCAGAGAACGTTTCCAAAAAAAGGGGTTTTAAAAAGGAATAATAGAAAATAAATAATAACTAAAAATAAACTTAATTAATTAATTAATTAACTAAATTAATTAAGTTAAATTAATCCTAGTTAATTAATCTAATTAACATGTTAGTTTAGGTAAACAGTAATTAGTTTAACCTAAACCCTAACCAACCTAACAGTGTATGACAGGTGGGTCCCACTGGACCCACACATCAGTTTGACCAGTCAACACCTCTGTTGACTGCTGATGTCATGATGACGTCAGCAATCACTGTTTTGGATAATGTTGGGTTTAAATAAATAATTAAAATCAGAAAATGATTTAAATCTTAAAAAAAATCATATCTTTTAATCCGTAATTCGGATGAAAATACTTTATACATGAAAGTTGCTCAGAACGACGAGACGAATCCGGATACGCGGTCCGTTCGTCCGCCACACACCCCTAACCTATCGAACCCGCAACTTACCCCTCCGGCTCCTCTGCCCGAAAACACGAAACACCGGGAATACTTTTCCGGATGTTTTCCCCCCCCTTCACCGGTATCACCTACTACCGCGTTAGGGCACACCGAACATCGCGTATTGCCTTGTTATATTTTGTGATGCTTTGTTTGCTCTGTATTCATTATTTCTTCCCCCTCTTCTCTTCGGTAGACTACGAGACCGACGCTGCTGTTGACCAGTTCGACTACGGAGCTGACGACTCCTCTCTCTTGCCAGAGCAACCAGGCAAGCCCCCCCCTTGATCACCAGATATCGCCTATTCTCCTCTATACTGCTTGCATTAGAGTAGTGTAGCATGTTACTGCTTTCGTTAATCCTATTCTGATGCATAGCCTGACATTGTCGCTACATTTGTTGATACCTTACCTGCAATCCTAAATGCTTAGTATAGGATGCTAATTTATCATCATTGGCCCTACATTCTTGTCAGTCTGCCTTGCTATACTATCGGGCCGTGATCACTTGGGAGGTGATCACGGGTATATACTATACTTACATACATACTATACAGATGGTGACTAAAGTCGGGTCAGCTCATTGAGTACCCGCAAGTGATTCTGACGAGGGGGCTGAAAGGACAGGTGGCTCCATCCCGGTAGAGGTGGGCCTGGGTTCCCGACGGCCCTCGACTGTTACTTTGTGGCGGAGCGACAGGGCAGGTTGAGACCACCTAGGAGACAGGTGGGCCTGGCCCTGTTCGGCGTTCGCGGATACTTAACACGCTTAACGAGATCTTGGTATTTGATCTGAGTCGGCTACGAGCCTATACGCACTAACCATCTACGTGGGAGTAGTTATGGGTATCCCGACGTCGTGGTATCAGCCGAAGCACTTCAGACGTCAGCGACGGAGCGGCGCGCGCCGGATTGGAACGTAAGCCTGCTCTTGTATTAAGGGGACTAGTTCTGCTTCCGGCCGCCCTCGCAACGTGCAGGTGTGCTATGGGCGATGGGCCCAGACCCCTGTGCGCTTAGGTTTAGACCGGCGTGCTGGCCTCTCTGTTTTGCCTAGGTGGGGCTGCGACGTGTTGATCTTCCGAGGCCGGGCATGACCCAGGAAAGTGTGTCCGGCCAAATGGGATCGAGCGTGTTGGGCTATGTGGTGCACCCCTGCAGGGAAGTTAATCTATTCGAATAGCCGTGATCTTCGGTAACAGGACGACTTGGAGTTGTACCTTGACCTTATGACAACTAGAACCGGATACTTAATAAAACACACCCTTCCAAGTTCCACAGACAACCCGGTGATCGCTTTTCTACAGGGCGACGAGGAGAGGATCGCCGGGTAGGATTATGCTATGCGATGCTTCTTGGAGTTGCTACTTGGAGTTGCTACTTGGAGATGCTACTTGGAGGACTTCAATCTACTCTCTTCTACATGCTGCAAGACGGAGGCTGCCAGAAGCATAGTCTTCGACAGGATTAGCTATCCCCCTTTTATTCTGGCATTCTGCAGTTCAGTCCACCGATATGGCCCTTTACACATATCCCCATGCATATGTAGTGTAGCTCCTTGCTTGCGAGTACTTTGGATGAGTACTCACGGTTGCTTTTCTCCCTCTTTTTCCCCTTTCCCTTCTATCTGGTTGTCGCAACCAGATGCTGGAGCCCTGGAGCCAGACGCCACCGTCGACGACGACTACTACACCGGAGGTGCCTACTACTACGTGCAGCCCGCTGACGACGACCAGGAGTAGTTTAGGAGGATCCCAGGCAGGAGGCCTGCGCCTCTTTCGATCTGTATCCCAGTTTGTGCTAGCCTTCTTAAGGCAACTTGTTTAACTTATGTCTGTACTCAGATATTGTTGCTTCCGCTGACTCGTCTATGATCGAGCACTTGTATTCGAGCCCTCGAGGCCCCTGGCTTGTATTATGATGCTTGTATGACTTATTTTATTTGTAGAGTTGTGTTGTGATATCTTCCCGTGAGTCCCTGATCTTGATCGTACACATTTGCGTGCATGATTAGTGTACGACTGAATCGGGGGCGTCACAAGTTGGTATCAGAGCCGACTGCCTGTAGGAATCCCCTTTCCAACTCCTCGGCCGAAGTTGAGTCTAGCCATTGCAAAACTTTTACTAACTTGGCTGTGTGCCTTACGGGCCCACGTCGCCATTGGGTGGTATTAGGATCTTTTATTCCTCGACCTATACTCTAGGACTCTTATTTCTCTTCTATTCGGGTTAAATGATTTTTGCTAAATCCAACATTAGGATCTCGTTATCACTTTCACCCGGAGAGCCCCTTATTAATGATGATCGTCTGCGGCACGTGAAGACCCTGAAGATACTCTCCGTTGTTAACCCGAGAACTTATGTTCATCGCATTTGCAATTCCCCTTCCACCGTCAACCCTTATGGATAACTACTTGCAGTTGTTATTCTTACATTCATCCCCAGTTGGTCTTGTTATTACCAGATACCTCGAAACACTCGTCGTTGTCTCGATAATCCTTTGAGCTTATCGCCTTGCTGTTCCTTGTCACCTGAATACCCCTATGGATAATTCTCGCACTTATCGAGTATCCGCTCATCCCCAGTTGTTCATGTGTTTCACAAAAGTCTAAATACTATTCGATCTTCCGAAAATCCTCTGGAGCCTTTGGCTCTTGAAATTCTTGCTTGCTCGCATTATGGTTAATCCCATAAGTCTCATAGTCTTATTGACATTCCTTGTCATTATCATTTTGGGTCTAATGACTCAATATGTTTGCGAATACACGCAATCATCATTGATCCTTATAAATTACCTTTCCGGCTGAGCTGCCATCCTTTTAACTGGAATTGGTTCTCGACCAGTCCAATTGTCGTTGATTGTATCCCTAATTCTATTCAGCTTATCCATTCTTGATCAGAGCATTTGCTCCTGATCCCTTGATTTGAAATCATAATTACTTTGCTAATTAAGCGTTGAACTATTCAGCTGTTCTATAAACCGATGCATTTGCAATCTTTCTTCCTCTGATTGAGTATCGATACTCATATCAGCCCCATCGTGGATCGCCATATCCACTGTTGGATTATTATCTGACAGTGTCCTTCATAATTAATCACTTTGTGAGTTCCTTCTCCGATACATAATGCCTTTGGTAAATTGTATCCTTTCCTTTTGCCAACCATGCTCTGCTTTCGAGCTGGTGGTATTTACTATTGAAGCTTGTGGTATATGTTTCCATGATACCCTGCCGGGTTGAACCTATGCCTTCCTTTATATGTGTGAACTCGGAAGTTTTCACGAGTCGTACTCATCTGGTATTTCACCAGGTAAAACTTTCAACACCAATGCCTTTATCAAAGCGAGAAGTGAATGGAAGGTTATACATTGAAGAAGTGGGAGTCGACCTTGAACTTTGTGTTCATGCCCATGGACACGATGTAGATCCTATCATGGAAACTTCTTGTAATAATAACTATTTTCTTGATAAATATCATCTGGTATCTGTGAATTGATCCTACGCAACCGTGGTTCCGACCATGTTGTTCTCCCTTGATTCTATTTCTCAGACAAGTTAGAGTACTTGTCTTCTGCAGAGCATTACCCCAGTCCAACCTCTACTTTGATCTGTCGTTGAGTGTTACCCCTGGTATCTCGAGATTATCATGGAACTGCATAAGCTCTTATGAGTTCTTCATCAAGTGCTACCTTCCCACTGATCCCAATTTTTCACGGGCTCTGAGTTACTAAACACTCAAAGACACCGATAACTGAACCAAGTCCGCACTACGGTTCAACAACTCTTCAGTAAGCTTCTATAAGTACGAGTTTGAACCCGATCACGCCATTCCTAGCCTGTTTGGCTATATCATTGTCGTGATGATCTTAACTGCGCAACCCGGCCCTTATTCTCGGAGCACCAATTTGCGACGATAGCTAAGCTTATGTCGATTTTCCTCGTCATACCCTTTCACCTTAAACAACAAGCTTGAGTTCGAGTTTGTGTCGTACCTATGGTTCCAATAACCTCTTGCTTCATCATTCTTTTGACTTGTTGTGATCGCGGATCGATTACATCTTCGTGGAATCTCTCGACAAATGTGTCATGATCACCATCTACATTCTGATGCTCTTCCAGGATATCAATTGAATTAATGATGAGAAATACCATCCTTGCCCTCGATGATTTGTGTTGTCATCGACCTCTTTATTGCGTTCCCTCCAACAAAAACTTGTTTGTGTTCTGTGTTATACCTCGAGTTCCTTGCTACCTAGCATTTGTTCTTCTTTACCATGGAGTATTACCATCTTTTATGTCAAGAAGGTCGTGAGGATTACTCCACCTCTTAAGACTTCTTGGTATGGTGATACTTCTCACCCTCACCATTCTTTCTTGGTACCCGTGTTGTTTCTAACCGGAATACCGACAATTGAACTATGAGGTGTGAATTCAAAACTTCTAGCAACCCCATTGCTTTGAAGTAATGGTCGAGTTTCATTCTAATTCTTTTGTTCGTCAAGTCACCACTCTAACATTGATCGTGCGACCCAACCCATATTCGGGCGCACCGTTCAACCAATGTTTAATTATGTATGTTTTCCTCGAGCATATCCCATTATATTGTTTAATCTGACAGATGTTATCCCCTTATCCACATAATTATGGAGATCCATCTTTTGGATACCTCGTTGAATTATCGCTGAGTCCATCAGCCACCTCATCATCCTCTCCTTGGGTTAATGATGAACTCTTGTTAACGGAAATCACTTCTTAGTTCATTTCCCGAGAATCTTACAGTGTCATCCCGTCAATTTGTGTTGCACCTTTCTTCTCAGGCATCCTGAGCCTGAGGTATCCTGACACCCCTCATATCTGAATCTCCATCAGATATGATGGTTGGGACAATTTTCCAAGAGTCATGAAGTTGATCCTTTGATGACCCGGTAACATGATGTCATGCCTAGCACCCCCCCCCTCGTCTGGAGGACCTATCATTATAGATTCCTTTTCAGCAAGGTTATCCATTCATCCATGAGGAAATTGTAAGATCTATTCTACAAGTTATTCCTGATGGATCCTTCGTGTTTCCAAAGTCTGATCTTCACATGAAGACCATGTCAATGCTATCTCGAAGCATGTCTGCGATACTCTGATTTTCAACAAGAACATCCGAAGCACGATGCTAAATTTTATTTATCACTTATCCTAAAACCGTTGTATGGGTAATATCATGAGATTCCTTCCCCCTTACCTAAATGGTTTTCTACTTTATATCCTGTCATGGATATCATGCTCTGCTTGTCATTGGGAAGGATATACCCCTGAAATATGTGTTTAAACACATTTTCCTTTCCATTGTTCTGTTTAATCTGATGATCATATTTTCCTTCCATTGTTGGTTTAACCTTTCTTGTGATCTATATGATCTGAGAAGTAATATTTTCCTGCTTATGTAAACATCTTGTTGTACAATTCTGTCAGTAAGACCATGTTACTTTTGTCGATGACATTCTGGTAACCACCGATGGACGAGAACTTTGCCTACTGGTCCGCCTCGTTCAACGAGCAGGAAAATGGTTCTCTTCGTCCCTCGCCCTTGGTATCGATGTTGTTGCCGACATAACTGACAGACTTTCCTCTGACATGCCTTGCTATCATGACCATTCAAGATGTCAACGCCCATCCCTATTTTAACCCACATGGTGGCCCCATAACCCACAGTTCCACAGGATCGAAACCTGACTCTCCTGTACACCCTGTTGTCAAAGTTATTCCTCGTGCTTGACTTTGTATGTAATTCACGGGCCACCTACCTGTTGATCTATTCTGGTATAAGACGCAATACTTATTCCCAATTGCTTTGAACCGCTTTCACGCCCTGTAACAGGCATCGAACGATTGTCTATCCGCTTGAAACTTCTTATTGTACCATCTTACTTTGCTCTCGATGTGTTTCATTCGTTCAACTCGAGAGATAGTCATGTGTTCATTCATGGGATAACCCTAGATGATTACCCCTTATAGCATCCTATCGTTATCAACCTTCCCCTTACCTATTCGTAAGTACGATGGAGTTCCCGAAGAAAAGATGCCGACTTCCTCATGATTACCTGAAGCAGAGAAGTGAAGACAACAATGTAATGGATAGACCTCCTCGAGAAGAGTAACCAAGACCAACAAGACCCGTTAGAAATTTGCAACCTAATCCCTTCCCCGCACTTCCCCTCTTAAATCTCGGGACGAGATTTCTTGTAGTGGAGGAGAATTGTGACGCCCGGATAATCAAGCTACAGTAACCTCTGCTAATGATGCCACGTCACCTCAATTATAGTTGCTAATCTCGAGTTAGTTCGAAACCGATTCAAATTCAAATTCAAAATCAGGCAAACGATAAAAGTTTTCAAATATTAAAACTAAAATGTTCGGAGTGAACCAAATATTGCATAGATAATTATGATGGGAAAACCGCACATTTATAAAATGTTTAAACACTATGAGATAAATAAAATAGTAGCAAAACAATTAATTAAATACCTTTTATAAATAATAAAATGTCAAACTAAGTTATTTGGGGTCTAGCTTTTTTTTGTGTGACTATGGACTAAGTTGAAATACTAAGTGTATATTTTACTAAATTAAAATGCAACTAAAATAAAGAAAGAAAGAAATAATAAAGGAAAACAGAAAACAAACAAAAAAAAGGAAAAGAGAGAAAGGCCCCCCCCCCCACTGGGCTTCGGCCCAGCAGGCCGGCCCGTTCGGCCACCGGCCCAACCAGCCACACCCCTCGCTTGCTCTTATCCCCCGTAACCCTAACCCACCAAACCGCAGCACCTCCCAGTTCCCCCCCCCACGATCCCCACGCTCCTCTCCTCCTACCCCCGATCCAGATCGAGATCAGGGCCCTCGCCCCCGACGCCGCCGCCGCTGCCCAGTGCCTCCCGCCACCCTCCTCGCCGGCGCCCGCCTCCCCATCTTCCCCCGCATGGCGCCCGCCCCACCTCGACCCGAGCTAGATCGGATCGATCCCGCTGCTCGATGCCCGACGCCGCCCCGCTGCTCGACGCCGGAGCCTCCTCGCCGGACTGCCTCCCCATCGCGCGCCGTCCACGTCTTCCTCCCCGAGCCCCACTGCCCGTGCCCTACTGCTCCCCTGTGAGCTCCCCTCCCTCCTCTCTCTGCCGTGGTCGCGCCCTCCCCCCTCACGCTCGGCTCCATCCCGCGCCGCCCCGGAGCCGCCCGCGGCCACCTGCCTCCGCACGGGACCACCGTCGAGCTCCCGCATGCCCTGGACCGCGCTTGGCCGCGCCCGACCGTGGCCGACCGCGCGCGCTCACGCCCACGCCCCCTCTGACCGAGCCCGGCCATGGACGGTCCCCGCCGCCCTTGCTGCTGCACGCCCGCCGCCGCCGAACCTCGTCACCGGCCTTGTTTTCGGCCACCTCCAGCACCAACCACTAGCCCAACTCGATGCGCGCCAACGCGCTCATCCTTCCGATGCTCGTGGGTGACCAAGTGGTCATCGGAACGCAACTCCGGCGAGCCGCTACCGTGGTTCCCCTCCCCGCACGCCCACACGCCCTCCCCTGGACGCATCGTGGGCACGACCCCGCCGACGCCCTCCGTCGCCTCCGTGCGGGTGCGCGGCGCCCGCACCCGATAACGCCCGTGCGCCCGCTCGGGCTGCGCCCCGCGCCCGAACCCATTAGGCCTTGGGCCTATGACAAGTGGGCCACTGCCCAGAGAACGTTTCCAAAAAAAGGGGTTTTAAAAAGGAATAATAGAAAATAAATAATAACTAAAAATAAACTTAATTAATTAATTAATTAATTAACTAAATTAATTAAGTTAATTAATCCTAGTTAATTAATCTAATTAACATGTTAGTTTAGGTAAACAGTAATTAGTTTAACCTAAACCCTAACCAACCTAACAGTGTATGACAGGTGGGTCCCACTGGACCCACACATCAGTTTGACCAGTCAACACCTCTGTTGACTGCTGATGTCATGATGACGTCAGCAATCACTGTTTTGGATAATGTTGGGTTTAAATAAATAATTAAAATCAGAAAATGATTTAAATCTTTAAAAAAATCATATCTTTTAATCCGTAATTCGGATGAAAATACTTTATACATGAAAGTTGCTCAGAACGACGAGACGAATCCGGATACGCGGTCCGTTCGTCCGCCACACACCCCTAACCTATCGAACCCGCAACTTACCCCTCCGGCTCCTCTGCCCGAAAACACGAAACACCGGGAATACTTTTCCGGATGTTTTCCCCCCCTTCACCGGTATCACCTACTACCGCGTTAGGGCACACCGAACATCGCGTATTGCCTTGTTATATTTTGTGATGCTTTGTTTGCTCTGTATTCATTATTTCTTCCCCCTCTTCTCTTCGGTAGACTACGAGACCGACGCTGCTGTTGACCAGTTCGACTACGGAGCTGACGACTCCTCTCTCTTGCCAGAGCAACCAGGCAAGCCCCCCCCTTGATCACCAGATATCGCCTATTCTCCTCTATACTGCTTGCATTAGAGTAGTGTAGCATGTTACTGCTTTCGTTAATCCTATTCTGATGCATAGCCTGACATTGTCGCTACATTTGTTGATACCTTACCTGCAATCCTAAATGCTTAGTATAGGATGCTAATTTATCATCATTGGCCCTACATTCTTGTCAGTCTGCCTTGCTATACTATCGGGCCGTGATCACTTGGGAGGTGATCACGGGTATATACTATACTTACATACATACTATACAGATGGTGACTAAAGTCGGGTCAGCTCATTGAGTACCCGCAAGTGATTCTGACGAGGGGGCTGAAAGGACAGGTGGCTCCATCCCGGTAGAGGTGGGCCTGGGTTCCCGACGGCCCTCGACTGTTACTTTGTGGCGGAGCGACAGGGCAGGTTGAGACCACCTAGGAGACAGGTGGGCCTGGCCCTGTTCGGCGTTCGCGGATACTTAACACGCTTAACGAGATCTTGGTATTTGATCTGAGTCGGCTACGAGCCTATATGCACTAACCATCTACGTGGGAGTAGTTATGGGTATCCCGACGTCGTGGTATCAGCCGAAGCACTTCAGACGTCAGCGACGGAGCGGCGCGCGCCGGATTGGAACGTAAGCCTGCTCTTGTATTAAGGGGGCTAGTTCTGCTTCCGGCCGCCCTCGCAACGTGCAGGTGTGCTATGGGCGATGGGCCCAGACCCCTGTGCGCTTAGGTTTAGACCGGCGTGCTGGCCTCTCTGTTTTGCCTAGGTGGGGCTGCGACGTGTTGATCTTCCGAGGCCGGGCATGACCCAGGAAAGTGTGTCCGGCCAAATGGGATCGAGCGTGTTGGGCTATGTGGTGCACCCCTGCAGGGAAGTTAATCTATTCGAATAGCCGTGATCTTCGGTAACAGGACGACTTGGAGTTGTACCTTGACCTTATGACAACTAGAACCGGATACTTAATAAAACACACCCTTCCAAGTTCCACAGACAACCCGGTGATCGCTTTTCTACAGGGCGACGAGGAGAGGATCGCCGGGTAGGATTATGCTATGCGATGCTTCTTGGAGTTGCTACTTGGAGTTGCTACTTGGAGATGCTACTTGGAGGACTTCAATCTACTCTCTTCTACATGCTGCAAGACGGAGGCTGCCAGAAGCGTAGTCTTCGACAGGATTAGCTATCCCCCTTTTATTCTGGCATTCTGCAGTTCAGTCCACCGATATGGCCCTTTACACATATCCCATGCATATGTAGTGTAGCTCCTTGCTTGCGAGTACTTTGGATGAGTACTCACGGTTGCTTTTCTCCCTCTTTTTCCCCTTTCCCTTCTATCTGGTTGTCGCAACCAGATGCTGGAGCCCTGGAGCCAGACGCCACCGTCGACGACGACTACTACACCGGAGGTGCCTACTACTACGTGCAGCCCGCTGACGACGACCAGGAGTAGTTTAGGAGGATCCCAGGCAGGAGGCCTGCGCCTCTTTCGATCTGTATCCCAGTTTGTGCTAGCCTTCTTAAGGCAAACTTGTTTAACTTATGTCTGTACTCAGATATTGTTGCTTCCGCTGACTCGTCTATGATCAAGCACTTGTATTCGAGCCCTCGAGGCCCCTGGCTTGTATTATGATGCTTGTATGACTTATTTTATTTGTAGAGTTGTGTTGTGATATCTTCCCGTGAGTCCCTGATCTTGATCGTACACATTTGCATGCATGATTAGTGTACGATTGAATCGGGGGCGTCACATAGATCTTTCTTGAACATCGTTAATGCTCAGATAGATTGTAAGAAACAAACTGTTAGTGTCAGTTTTGGTGATGAGTCTCATGAGTTTAATTTTTCCAAGTTTAGTAGAAAGCTTCATGAAAAAGAATTTCCTAGTAAGGATGAAATAATTAGTCTTGCTTCTATTGATGTTCCTCCTACTGATCCTTTAGAACAATATTTGCTCGGCCATGAAAATGATTTGCATATGCATGAAAGAAATGAAATACATGAGGTTTTCTTTGAACAACGTCCTCTACTTAAACACAATTTGCCTATTGAAACTCTAGGAGGTCCTCCTCCACCTAAAGGTGATCCTGTCTTCGAATTAAAACAATTGCCAGACACTTTGAAATATGCTTATCTTGATGAAAAGAAGATATATCCTGTTATTATTAGTGCTAACCTTTCAGAGCATGAAGAAGAAAGATTATTGAAAGTTCTAAGGAAGCACCGAGCTACTATTGGATATACTCTTGATGATTTAGAGGGCATTAGTTGTTGGGAAACGTCGCATGCAATTTCAAAAAAATTCCTACGATCACGCAGATCTATCTAGGAGATTCATAGCAACGAAAGGGGGAGAGTGTGTCCACGTACCCTCGTAGACCGAAAGCGGAAGCGTTATGTTAACGCGATTGATATAGTCGAACGTCTTCACGATCCAACCGATCCAAGTATAGAACATACAGAACCTCCGAGTTCTGCACACGTTCAACCCGATGACGTCCCTCGAACTCTTAATCCAGAAGAGTGTCGAGGAAGTAGATGAGTTCCGTCAGCATGACGGCGTGGCGACGGTGATGATGAAGTTATCCGCGCAGGGCTTTTCCTAAGCACTACGAGAATATGACCGGAGGCGTAAACTGTGGAAGGGGGCACCGCACATGACTAAGAAACAATGTTGTGTGCTATTTTGAGACTCCTCGTCATGTCTATGATCTCATCCGGGACTCCGAACAACATTCGGTCATCAAATCACATAATTCATACAATATAAAATCATCATCGAACGTTAAGCGTGCAGACCCTACAAGTTCAAGAACTATGTAGACATGGCGGAGACACCTATTCGGTCAATAACCAATAGCGGAACCTGGAAGGTCATATTGGCTCCCACATATTCTACGAAGATCTTTATCGGTCAAACCGTAATGACAACATACGTTGTTCCCTTGTCATCGGTATGTTACTTGCCCGAGATTCGATCGTCGGTATCTTCATACCTAGTTCAATCTCGTTACCGGCAAGTCTCTTTACTCATTCCGTAATGCATCACCCGCAACTAACTCATTAGTCACTTTGCTTGCAAGGCTTCTTATGATGTGCATTACTGAGAGGGCCTAGAGATAGCTCTCCGATACTTAGAGTGACAAATCCTAATCTTGATCTATGACAACCCAACAGATACCTTCGGATATACCTATAGAGCATCTTTATAATCACATAGTTACGTTGTGACGTTTGATAGCACACAAGGCATTCCTCCGGTATCCGGGAGTTGCATAATCTCATAGTCGGAGGAATATGTATAAGTCATGAAGAAAGCAATAGCAATAAAACTAAACGATCATTATGATAAGCTAACGGATGGGTCTTGTCCATCACATCATTTTCCTAATGATGTGATCGCGTTTATCAAATGACAACACGTGTCTATGGCTAGGAAACTTAACCATCTTTGATTAACGAGCTAGTCTAGTAGAGGCTTACTAGGGACACGGTGTTTTCTCTATGTATCCACACATGTATCAAGTTTCCGGTTAATACAATTCTAGCATGAATAAAAAACATTTATCATGATATAAGGAAATAAAATAATAACTTTATTATTGCCTCTAGGGCATATTTCCTTCAATCTCCCACTTGCACTAGAGTCAATAATCTAGTTCACATCGCCGTGTGATTTAACACCAATAGTTCACATCGCCATGTGACCAACACTCAAAGGGTTTACTAGAATCAATAATCTAGTTCACATCGATATGTGATTAACACCCAAGAGTAATAAGGTGTGATCATGTTTTGCTTGTGAGATAAATTTTAGTCTACGGTCTGCCACATTCAGATCCGTATATATTTTGTAAATTTCTATGTCTACAATGCTCTGCACAGAGTTAATCTAGCTAATTGCTCCCACTTTCAATATGTATCTAGATCGAGACTCAGAGTCATCCAGATCGGTGTCAAAGCTTGCATCGACGTAACTCTTTTTGACGAACTCTTTATCACCTCCATAACCCAGAAATATTTCGTTAGTCCTTTAAGGATAATTTTGACCATTGTCCAGTGATCCACTCTTGGATCACTATTGTACCCCCTTGCCAAACTCATGGCAAGGTACACAATAGGTCTGGTATACAACATGGCATACTTTATAGAACCTATGGCTGAGGCATAGGGAATGACTTTCATTCTTTCTCTATCTTCTATCGTGGTCGGGCTTTTAGTCTTACTCAACTTCATACCTTACAATTCAGGCAAGAACTCCTTCTTTGACTAATCCATTTTGAAATCTTTTCAAAATCTTATCAAGGTATGTACCCGTCGAAAGTCTTATCAAGCATCTTGATCTATCTCTATAGATGTTGACGCCTAATATGTAAGCAGCTTCACCAAGGTCTTTCTTTTGAAAAACTCCTTTCAAATACTCCTTTATGCTTTCCAGAAAATTCTACATCATTTCCGATCAAAAATATGTCATTCACATATACTTATCAGAAAGCATGTAGTGCTCCCACTCACTTTCTTGTCAATACAGGCTTCACCGTAAGTCCGTATGAAACTATATAGTTTGATCAACTCATCAAAGCGTATATTCCAACTCCGAGATGCTTGCACCAGTCCATAGATGGATCGCTGGAGCTTGCACATTTTCTTAGCACCTTTAGGATTGACAAAACCTTCTGGTTGCATCATATACAACTCTTCTTTAATAAATCCATTAAGGAATGTAGTTTTGATATCCATTCGCCAGATTTCATAAAATGCGACAATTGCTAACATGATTCGGACGGACTTAAGCATCAATACGATTGAGAAAATCTCATCATAGTCAACACTTTGAGCTTGTCGAAAACCTTTTGCGACAATTCGAGCTTTGTAGATAGTAACACTATCATCAGTGTCCGTCTTCCTCTTGAAGATCCATTTATTATCAATGGCTTTCCGATCATCGGGCAAGTCCACCAAAGTCCATACTTTGTTCTCATACATGGATCCCATCTCAGATTTCATGGCGTCAAGCCATTTTGCTGAATCTGGGATCATCATAGTTCGTAGGTTCATCATGGTCTAGTAACATGACTTCCAGAACAGGATTACCATACCACTCTGGTGCGGACCGTACTCTGGTTGACCTACGAGGTTCGGTAGTAACTTGATCTGAAGTTTCATGATCATCATCATTAACTTCCTCACTAATTGGTGTAGGAATCACTAGAACTGATTTCTGTGATGAACTACTTTAAAATTCAAGAGAAGGTACAATTACCTCATCAAGTTCTACTTTCCCCCACTCACTTATTTCGAGAGAAACTCCTTCTCTAGAGAGGATCCATTCTTAGCAACGAATATCTTGCCTTAGGATCTGTGATAGAAGGTGTACCCAACAATTTCCTTTGGGTATCCTATGAAGACGCATTTCTCTGATTTGGGTTCGAGCTTATCAGGCTGAAGTTTTTTCACATAAGCATCGCAACCCCAAACTTTAAGAAACGATAGCTTAGGTTTCTTGCCAAACCACAGTTCATATGGTGTCATCTTAACGGATTTAGATGGTGCCCTATTTAACGTGAATGCAGTTGTCTTTAATGCATAACAACAAAACGATAGCGGTAAATCAGTAAGAGACATCATAGATCGCACCATATCTAATAAACTACGGTTACGACGTTCGGACACACCATTGCACTGTGGTGTTCCAGGTGGCGTGAGTTGCGAAACTATTCCACATTGTTTCAAATGAAGACCAAACTCATAACTCAAATATTCGCCTCCGATTAGATCATAGAAACTTTATTTTCTTGTTAGGATGATTTTCCACTTCACTCTGAAATTCTTTGAACTTTTTAAATGTTTCAGACTTGTGTTTCATTAAGTAGATATACCCATATCTGCTCAAATCATCTGTGAAGGTCAGAAAATAACGATACCCGTCGTGAGCCTCAACACTCATCAGACCGCATATATCAGTATTTATTATTTCCAATAAGTCAGTTGCTTCCTCCATTGTTCCGGACAATGGAGTTTTAGTCATCTTTCCCATGAGGGATGGTTCGCAAGTATCAAGTGATTCATAATCAAGTGATTCCAAAAGTCCATCAGCATGGAGTTTCTTCATGCGCTTTACACCAATATGACCTACACGATAGTGCCACAAATAAGTTGCACTATCATTATTAACTTTGCATCTTTTGGCTTCAATATTATGAATATGTGTATCGCACGATCGAGATTCAATAAACCATTCACATTGGGTGTATGACCATTAAAGGTTTTATTCATGTATTTCTATCAAAAAAAGGTTTTATTCATGTAAACAGCATACCAGTTATTCTCTAACTTAAATGAATAAATGTATTGCAATAAATATGATCTAATCGTATTCATGCTCAACGCAAACACCAAATAACATTTATTTAGGTTCAACACTAATCCCAAAGGTACAGGGAGTGTGCGATGGTGATCGTATCAACCTTGGAATCACTTCCAACACGCATAGGCCCGTAACTAGTCTTTGTTCATTCTGCAACTCCTGTTTTTAGTTACTAATATTAGCAACTAAACCGGTATCAAATACCCAGGGGTTACTATGAACACTAGTAAAATACACATCAATAACATGTTTATCACATATACCTTTGTTCACTTTGCCATCCTTCTTATCTGCCAAGTTTTGGGATAGTTCCGCTTCCAGTGACCATTTCCTTTGCAGTAGAAGCACTCAGTTTCAGGCTTGCGTTCAGCTTTGGACTTCTTCACAGGAGTGGCAACTTTCTTGCGATTCTACTTGAAGTTCCCTTTCTTTCCCTTTTCCCTTTTCTTGAAACTAGTAGTCTTGTTAACCATCAACAATTGATGCTCTTTCTTCATTTCTACCTTCGTCGATTTCAGCATCACGAATAGCTCGGGAATCGTTTTCGTCATCCCTTGCATATTATAGTTCATCACGAAGTTCTAGTAACTTGGTGATAGTGACTAGAGAACTCTGTCAATCACTATCTTATCTGGAAGATTAACTCCCACTTGATTCAAGCGATTGTAGTACTCAGACATTCTGAGAACATGCTCACTAGTTGAGATATGCTCCTCCATCTTGTAGGCAAAGTACTTGTCAGAGGTCTCATACCTCTCGACTCGGGAATTAGTCTGAAATACCAATTCCAGTTCTTGGAACATCTCATATGCTCTGTGGCATTCAAAACATTTTTGAAGTCCCGGTTCTAAGCCGTAAAGCATGGTGCACTAAAATATCAAGTAGTCATCATATCGATCTTGTCAAACGTTCATAATGTCTATGTCTGCTCCTGCAATAGGTCTGTCACCTAGCGGTGCATGAACAACACAATTCTTCTGTGCAGCAATGAGGATAATCCTCAGATCACGGACCCAGTCCGCATCATTGCTACTATCATCTGTCAACTTAGTTTTTCTCTAGGAACATATCAAAAAATAAACGGGGAGCTATATCGCGAGCTATTTATCTACAAGATAATTTGCAAATACTACATGACTAATTTCATGATAAATTAAAGTTCAATTAATCAAATTACTTAGGAACTCCCACATAGATAGACATCCCTCAAGTCATCTAAATGATCACGTGATCCAAATCAACTAAACCATGTCCAATCATCACGTGAGATGGAGTAGTTTTCAATGGTGAACATCTCTATGTTGATCATATCTACTATATAATTCACGTTCGATCTTTCGATCTCAGTGTTCCGAGGCCATATCTACATATGCTAGGCTCATCAAGTTTAACCTTAGTATTATGCACATGCAAAACTGGCTTGCAGCCGTTGTATGTGAACGTAGAGCTTATCACACCCGATCATCACGTGGTGTCTCGGCACGACGAACTGTAGCAATGGTGCGTACTTAGGGAGAACACTTATACCGAGAAATTTAGTGAGGGATCATCTTGTAATGCTACCGCCGTACTAAGCAAAATAAGATGCATAAAAGATAAACATCACATGCAATCAAAATATGTGACATAATATGGCCATCATCATCTTGTGATTTTGATCTCCATCTCCAAAGCACCGTCATGATCTCCATCATCACCGGCTTGACACCTTGATCTCCATCGTAGCGCAGTTGTCATCTCACCAACTATTGCTTCTACTACTATCGCTACCACTTAGTGATAAAGTACAACAATTACATGGTGATTGCATTTCATACAATAAAGTGACAACCATTAGGCTCCTGCCAGTTGCCGATAACTTTTACAAAAGATGATCATCTCATACAACAATTTATATCTCATCACGTCTTGACCATATCACATCACAACATGCCCTGCAAAAACAAGTTAGACATCCTCTACTTTGTTGTTGCAAGTTTTACGTGGCTTCTATGGGCATCTAGCAAGAACCGTTCTTACCTACGCATCAAAACCACAGTGATTTTTCGTCAAGTGTGTTGTTTTAACCTTCAATAAGGACTGGCCGTAGTCAAACTCGATTCAACTAAAGTTGGAGAAACACCTGCCAGCCTCCTGTGTGCAAAGCACGTCGGTAGAACCAGTCTCATGAACGCGGTCATGTAATGTCGGTCCGGGTCGCTTCATCCAAAAAATACCGCCGAATCAAAGTAAGACATTGGTGGTAAGGAGTATCACTATTATCACCCACAACTATTTGTGTTCTACTCGTGCATATCATCTACGCATAGACTTGGCTCTGATGCCACTGTTGGGAAACATAGCATGCAATTTCAAAAAATATCCTACGATCATGCAAGATCTATCTAGGAGATGCATAGCAAGGAGAGGGCGAGAGTGTGTCCACGTACCCTCGTAGACCGAAAGCGGAAGCTTTATGTTAACGCGGTTGATGTAGTCAAACGTTATCATGATCCAACTGATCCAAGTACCGAACGTACGGCACCTCTGAGTTCTGCACACGTTCAGACCGATGACGTCCCTCGAACTCTTGATCCAGTAGAGCATCGAGGAAGTAGATGAGTTCCGTCAGCACGACGGCATGGCGACGATCATGATGAAGTTATCCGCGGAGGGCTTCGCCTAAGCACTACGAGAATATGACCGGAGGAGTAAGCTATGGAAGGGGGCACCGCACACAGCTAAGAAACAATGTTGTGTGTTCTAGCGGTGCTCCTAACATATATATAGGTGGGAAGGGGAGGGAGCAGCAGGAGGCACGCCACAAGTAGGAGGAATCCTACTTGGGGCCTAATCCTATTCGTCCTCCCCCCTTTCCATGTTTTCCGGAGGGAGAAGGAAAGAGGAGGGGGAGAGAAGGAGGGGAGGACGAATTGCCCCCTTCCTTTCTCTCCTCTAGGGGATGGTTTATCCCACCCTGGGCCCAATAAGGCCCATATCTTTGCCGGGGGTACCCGGAACCCCTTTCCGGTGACCCGATACATACTGGGTACCCCCGGAACACTTCGGTGTCCAAATATTATCTTCCTATATGTTAATCTTTACCTCTCGACCATTTCAAGATTCCTCGTCATGTCCGTGATCTCATCCGGGACTCCGAACAACATTCGGTCATCAAATCACATAACTCATACAATATAAAATCGTCATCGAACGTTAAGCGTGCGGACTCTACAGGTTCAAGAACTATGTAGACATGGCGGAGACACCTATCCGGTCAATAACCAATAGCGGAACCTGGAAGCTCATATTGGCTCCCACATATTCTACGAAGATCTTTATCGGTCAAACTGTAATGACAATATACGTTGTTCCCTTTGTCATCGGTATGTTACTTGCCCGAGATTCGATCGTCGATATCTTCATACCTAGTTCAATCTCGTTACCAGCAAGTCTCTTTACTCGTTCTGTAATGCATCACCTGAAACTAACTCATTAGTCACTTTGCTTGCAAGGCTTCTTATGATGTGCATTACTAAGAGGGCCCAGAGATACCTCTCCAATACTTAGAGTGACAAATCCTAATCTTGATCTATGACAACCCAACAGACACCTTCGGATATACCTATAGAGCATCTTTATAATCACATAGTTAAGTTGTGACGTTTGATAGCACACAAGGCATTCCTCCGGTATCCGGGAGTTGCATAATCTCATAGTCGGAGGAATATGTATAAGTCATGAAGAAAGCAATAGCAATAAAACTAAACGATCATTATGCTAAGCTAACGGATGGGTCTTATCCATCACATCATTCTCCTAATGATGTGATCCCATTTATCAAATGACAACACATGTCTATGGCTAGGAAACTTAACCATCTTCGATTAACGAGCTAGTCTAGTAGAGGCTTACTAGGGACAAAGTGTTTTGTCTATGTATCCACACATGTATCAAGTTTCCGGTTGATACAATTCTAGCATGAATAAAAAACATTTATCATGATATAAGGAAATAAAATAATAACTTTATTATTTCCTCTAGGTCATATTTCCTTCATTAGTCCCACTCTATGTCAGCACAAGATTAATATGGAACCTGACGCTAAACCAGTTGTTGATCACCAGTGTCGGTTAAACCCGAAGATGAAATAAGTGTTAAGAACAGAGATATTAAAACTTCTGGAAGCAGGTATAATCTATCCTATAGCTGATAGTAGATGGGTAAGACATGTTCATTGTGTTCCTAAGAAAGGAGGTATTACTGTTGTTCCTAATGATAAGAATGAACTTATTCCACAAAGAATTGTTACAGGCTATAGAATGGTAATTGATTTTAGAAAATTAAACAAAGAAACTAGAAAAGATCATTACCCTCTACCTTTTATTGATCAAATGCTAGAAAGATTGTCTAAGCACACACACTTATGCTTCCTTGATGGATATTCTAGTTTTTCACAAATACCTGTTTCTTAACTTGATCAAGAAAAGACCACTTCACTTGTCCCTTTGGAATGTATGCTTATAGACGTATGCCCTTTGGTTTATGCAATGCACCTGCTACCTTTCAAAGATGTATGACTGCTATATTTTCTGACTTTTGTGAAAAGATTGTTGAGGTTTTCATGGATGACTTCTCTGTTTATGGGAAGTCTTTTGATGATTGTTTAAGCAATCTTGATCGAGTTTTGTAGATATGCGAGCAAACAAATATTGTCTTGAATTGGGAGAAGTTCCACTTTATGGTTGATGAAGGTAATGTCTTGGGCCATAAATTTTTTGAAAAAGGTATTGAAGTGGACAAAGCTAAGGTTGATGCAATTGAGAAAATGTCGTGTCCTAAAGATATCAAAGGTATTCGTAGCTTACTTGGTCATGCTGGTTTCTATAGGAGATTTATTAAAGACTTTTCTAAGATTTCTAGGCCCCTGACAAATCTCTTGCAAAAGGATATCCCTTTTGTGATTGATGATTATTGTCTAGAAGCCTTTGAAACACTCAAGAAAGCCTTAATTTCTGCACCTATTGTTCAACCACCTGATTGGAACTTGCCTTTTGAAATTATGTGTGATGCTAGTGATTATGCTGTTGGTGTTGTTCTAGGACAAAGAGTTGATAAGAAACTGAATGTTATTCATTATGCTAGGAAAACTCTAGATAGTGCACAACAAAATTATGCTACTAGTAAAAAAGAATTCCTAGGAGTGGTGTTTGCTTGTGATAAATTTAGATCTTACATTGTTGACTCTAAAGTTATCGTTCACACCGATCATGTTGTTATTAAATATCTTATGGAAAAGAAAGATGCTAAACCTAGACTTATTCGATGGGTTCTCTTGCTACAAGAATTTGATATACATATTGCTGATAGGAAAGGAGCTGAGAACACCCAGTAGCTGATAACTTGTCTAGTCTTGAAAATGTGCTTGATGACCCACTACCTATTGATGATAGTTTCCCTGATGAGCAGTTAGCTGCAATGAATGTTTGTAATAATACTCCTTGGTATGCTGATTATGCTAATTACATTGTTGCTAAATATTTACCACCTAGCTTTACATACCAACAAAAGAAAAAAAATTATTCTATGACTTGAGACATTACTTTTGGGATGATGCACATCTTTATAAAGGAGTAGATGGTGTTATTAGACGTTGTGTACCTGAGCATGAACAGGGCAAATCCTACGAAAATGTCACTCCGAAGCTTATGGAGGGCATCATGTTGGAGATAGAACTGCTCACAAGGTATTACAATTTGGTTTTTATTGGCCTACTCTCCCGTAAGTTTGTCTCATCTTGTGATGAATGTCAAAGAATATGTAATATCGGTAAGCGTCAAGAAATGCCTATGAATTATTCACTTGCTGTTGAACCATTTGATGTTTGGGGATTTGATTACATGGGACCTTTTCCTTCCTCTAATGGGTATACACATATTTTGGTTGTTGTTGATTATGTTACTAAATGGGTAGAAGCTATTCCAACTAGTAGTGCTGATCACAACACCTCTATTAAAATGCTTAAGGAAGTTATTTTCCCAAGGTTCGGAGTCCCTAGATATTTAATGACTGATGGTGGTCACACTTTATTCATGGTGCTTTCCGTAAAATGCTTGCCAAGTATGATGTTAACCATAAAATTGCATCACCTTATCATCCTCAGTCTAGTGGTCAAGTTGAACTTAGCAATAGAGAAATAAAATTAATTTTGCAAAAGACTGTCAATAGGTCCCGGAAGAATTGGTCTAAGAAATTCGATGACGCACTTTGGGCTTATAGAACAGCATATAAAAATCCTATGGGTATGTATCCTTATAAAATGGTTTATGGAAAGGCTTGTCATTTTCCTCTTGAGTGAGAACATAAAGCATATTGGGCAGTCAAAGAAATCAACTATGATTTCAAACTTGCCGGTGAAAATAGGTTATTTGATATTAGCTCATTAGATGAATGGAGAACCCAAGCTTATGAAAATGCCATGTTATTCAAAAAAAGTTAAAATATGGCATGATAAAAGAATCCAAAAGCGAGAATTCAAAGTCGGAGAATATGTTCTTTTGTACAACTCTCGTTTCAAATTCTTTGCAGGAAAACTCCTCTCTAAATGGGAAGGACCCTATGTTATCGAGGAGGTTTATCGATATGGAGCTATCAAAATAAATAATGCTGAAGGTACTAACCCGAAGGTTGTTAATGGGCAACGAATAAAACATTATATCTCGGGTATGCCCATTAATGTTGAAAGTAATATTATCCAAACTTTGCCACCGGAAGAACACATAAAAGAGTCCTTCCGGAACACTCCAGAATCTTGAAAAAAAGAGGAGGTACCTGATACAGTAAGTAAACGGACTCCAAAAAATCCAAAAAAATATATTTTGTCAGCTTTGGAATATTTAGCAAATTAGGAAAATAAAAAACTACCGGGAAAGTGAACCTGGTGGGCACAAGACGGGTTGTGCCCACCTGGGGCACCTTCCGGACTCCATTTTTCTACAGTTTGCTTGTTTCCCAAGATAAAAAAAATCTTTATATACCCCCCAAACCTATTGACCACCGTATCGCGGAAAAATCTTCTGTTCTCTTTTCTTACTATTTTCTGTCAGGTCTGTCAGGCTAGGTATCATGGATTCTTCCCTCTCCAACCATGAAGAGGGCGATGCTTGGTTTCACCAGGCAGAGCTGGGGAGAGGACGAGTTGAGGAGGTAGCCATGGAGGAGAATGAAGAAAATTCTTCTGTAGTTCACTTTACGGCTTCCGAGAGTGGCACACTGGCTGGCATCTCCACTCATCCTAACCCTCACCAGGCCATAAGATCAACCAACAGTCAAGAGAACCTTGAAGTCCAAGAAGAACTCCCACCAAGAAGGCCCTTACACAGGTTACATCGTAACAATTTTCATAATTTGATTCATAATTATGGGCTCGAAAATACTCCTCGTGTGCACATACCGTCCAATTGGGACATATCTCGTCCAAGAGAAAGTGATGAAGAAGCAAGTTCTTGGGGGCCGGAGAATAAACATATTATGGCCGCAGTGTAGGAAAACACGGAGCTGCTCCATAAAGCTCTTCGTGAGATTCAAAGCATGAAGGAGGCAATCATGGATATATTGGGAGTTATATCATCAACACCTCCTTCTTCATCACCAAAAGAAAATTGAGTATCGGGTATGGGCACTCCCCTTGCTTCCGCCAAGCTTGGAGGAGGTGCCCCGATATCGTATCATCCCCACTATCTTTTGCCTTTACTTAATTTAGTTCGATCTTTTTCTTTAGAGGAATAAAAGTTTAGTTCGATCCTTTCTTTTCAAGAGTTTTCTTAGTGATCTATCTTTTTAATCATGTGCGAGATATATAATAAAATTTAGTTTGAGTTTTTACTTTCTCTACTTTCATGCTGCAATAAAAAGAAAGGAAATAAATTAAAAAGATCATATGCTAATCTTATGGTAAGTGATGACACCACATAAGCAAAAGTATAAGTAGAAAATTTTATTAGAGATTGACAAACATAGCATTAGTCAATGATACAACTCATGAAAGAATTAATAAGGGAAGAGAAGATTCACATATAAATACACTGTCCTAGAAATCTTTTGTGATTGTGAGCCCCCATCAAAATAGTATATGCCAAAATTGTTGACGTTGGACAAGGAAGACACCATAATGATTTATGTTTGTTCATATTCACATAGAAGTTATATTGTCATAGATCCTTCAACATGTGGTGCTTGCCCCTATCTTTGCTAGCCGAAAATTTCACACTAAGTAAAGATACTACTTGTGCATCCAAAACCATTAAACCCAAATCTTATTTTTAATAGTCCACCATACCTACCTATGGATTGAGAAAGATCCCTCAAGTAAGTTGTCATCGGTGCAATAAGGCAATAAAAATTGCTTCTAGAAGTGTGAGATCATTTAGTGTAAGAGAAAACTGAGTCTTGTACGAACTTGTGATGGTGAAGAATAAAAGCGACAGATTGCATAATAAAGGTTGCCATCACAAGGGGCAATGCAACGTGACATTCTTTTGCACTAAGGGGTTGAGCATACAAATAAATAAGCGAAGGGCAACCTCTGCTTCCCTCTGCGAAGGGCCTATCTTTTACTTTCATGAATTTACTTTTATGCAAGAGTCAAAGTTTCTTCTGTCTACTCCTTTTTATTTTCTCCTTTGGCAAGCATCATGTGGTGAGGAAAGATCTAGGCACATATGTCCAGCTGAATATGGGTGGCATGAGTTATTATTGTTGACATCACCCTTGAGGTGAATACGTTGGGAGGCGAAACTATAAGCCCCTATCTTTATGTGTCTGGTTGAAACGTTTTGCTCATGTGTATGCGGTGAGTTTTAGCAATCATGGAAGACTATATGATGGTTGAGTATGTGACCCTTCCTGAAAAGATACGTGACCCTTCCTGAAAAGATGATGAATTGTAGTTGCAAAGTTGACTGAGAACATAGTTTGTTGCTTTCTAATAGAGTTTATGCTTTATACTTCAATTGTGTGATGAATTGTCGCTTATTCATGGGAAGTCTATGATAAAAGTTCTACGATAAAAATATTATGTTTAAATTTGTTGCTGTTATAATAATCTACATGATGCTTCTATGTCTATATTTTGTTTTTTATCGACACCTCTCTCTCTAAGCATGTGGACATGTTTTTTGATTGCGGTTTTCGCTTGAGGACAAGCAAGGTCTAAGCTTGGGGGAGTTGATATGTCCATTTTGCATCATGATTTCCTACTGTTATTTATGATGTTTTTATGCATAATAATGCTTTTTGGAATAATTCTAATGCGTTTTCTCTCATAATATGCAAGGAAAACACAAAGAGGGAAAATTCTGGCAGCTGGAAATCTGGACCTGGAAAAGCTACGCCAGGCCACCTATTCTGCACAACTCCAAACAAGCTGAAACTTTACGGAGATTTTTTATGGAATATTTGAGGAATATTGGAGACAGTAAGTACCAGAGGGGGCCCACCAGGTGGGGCACAACCCACCTGGGAGCGCTAGGCAGCCCAGGCGCGCCCTGGTGGGTTGTGCTCACCCAAGCCCACCTTTGGTGCCCATCTTCTGTTATATAAGTCATTTTGACCTAGAAAAAAATAAGGAGAGGACTTTCGGGATGGAGCGACGCCGTCCCGAGGCGGAACTTGGGCAGGAGCACTTTTGCCCTCCGGTGGAGCGATTCCGACAGGGGAACTTCCCTCTCGAAGGGGGAAATCATTGTCATCATCATCACCAACAACTCTCACATCTTGGGGAAGGCAGTATCCATCAAAATCTTCAAAAGCACCATCTCCTCTCAAACCCTAGTTCATCTCTTGTGTTCAATCTTTGTACCGGAACTATAGATTGGTGCTTGTGGGTGACTAGTAGTGTTGATTACATCTTGCAGTTGATCACTATATTGTTTATTTGGTAGAAGATTATATGTTCAGATCCAATATGCTATTTAATACCCCTCTGATCTTGAGCATGGTTATCATTTGTGAGTAGTTACTTTTGTCCTTGAGGTCACGGGAGAAATCATGTTGCAAGTAATCATGTGAACTTGATATGTGTTCGATATTTTGATAACATGTATGTTGTGATTCCCTTAGTGGTGTCATGTGAATGTCGACTACACACACTTCACCATGTTTGGGCCTAAGGGAATGCATTGTGGAGTAGTTATTAGATTATGGGTTGCAAGAGTGACAGAAGCTTAAACCCTAGTTTATGCACTATTCTGTAAGGGACCGATTGGATCCAAAAGTTTAATGCTATGGTTAGAATTTATTCTTAATACTTTTTTCGTAGATGCGGATGCTTGCGAGGGGGTTAATCATAAGTAGGAGGTTTGTTCAAGTAAGAACATCACCTAAGCACCGGTCCACCCACATATCAAATTATCAAAGTAGCGAACACAAATCGAATCAACATGATTAAAGTGACTAGATGAAATTCCCGTGTACCCTCAAGAACGCTTTGCTTACTATAAGAGGCCATTTTGGCCTGTCCTTCGCCTCAAAAGGATTGGGCTACATTGTTGCACTTTCGTTACTACTATCATTACTTGCTCGTTACAAATTATTTTGCTATCAAACTACTCGGTTACTTACAATTTCAGCACTTGCAGACATTACCTTGCTGAAAACCACTTGTCATTTCCTTCTGCTCCTCGTTGGGTTCGACACTCTTACTTATCAAAAATAGATACAATTGATCCCCTATACTTGTGGGTCATCACCTTCCCAAGCGCAGTGCGAATAGAATGAGCACGTGCCTAGGACTGCGAAGGAAAACTGGTATGAAGGGCCGCCCACGTGTCCCGAGACGTAGCGGCAAAGATGACCAGTGACGAGACTCCCTCCGTGAGAGAGGACTGGACAGCGGAGAGGATGGCTTGATCCTGGGCCACCCAAGCATGATGCGGCGGATGATATGGCGTAGGGCACAACCGTGTGCCATCAACATAACCCTCCAATTGGCGACTGCGAAGAAGCGGCATACTTGAGCACGCCACGACAAGCAGTTATCCGTCATCAACTTCACTGGGCTGAGGTGCGCAAAGTAAAACGGCGCAGGAGCCACAACATGATCCGGAGGCGGTGGTGGCGCATAAAAGCCCGGGAACGAGTTAACACCCGGTAGCACAGACGAGGGCAACATCTCCGTCGATGGACCACTGTAAGGCGACCTGTAGGCGCAGGAAGCGCCATGAGGAGGCGCATATGCCTACGGGGCAGAGGCGCCTCAGGGAGCCAGCTGCACGACCATGGCGCCGTAGGGAGCCGGCGGCAGCGGCGCTGAAGCGTCGTAGGGCGTCGGTGCGGGTGGAGCGCTATATGCCGCCAGCGGCGCAGGTGGATACCCCGGCCAGGGGTTGGCCGCGGGAGCCGCATAGGCCGGCGGTGGTGCCGGGGCGTAGTCGGCAGGCGGGAACGGAGTCGCGGCGTCGTAGGAGATCGGCGACGGCGGGCCATGCAGAGACGCAACAGCCTGCGCGGCGGCAGCCGGAGCGGCGGCACCAGCTACGGAGTCCAGTGGGCGCGAGGCCAAAAACGGAGAGGCAGCACCGGCGTGAGCGCCGTGGACCTGAGGAGCGGGTGGGGTGGTAGCGGCCGGAGCAGCGCCGGCCGGGGCAGATGGGGTCGCCGCAATGGCGGCGGCGGAAGACATAATTGTAACCTAATCTGATACCATGTAACACTTATAATTTGTGGGAACTGCTAAACACCCAATACGGGTGTAGCTATCTTCTCATATATATAGGGGTACACCAAGTGTACAAATACAAGATACATGCCATGTACAGAATCTACTTATAAACATTGTCTAACAGACTTCACAACCTTGGGAAAGAGTCTCGTTTGCTTGCGTGCAAGCCCTTTGTTCAATCTTCATTTATTTCACTTTTCTATCTTGGTCTTCTTCTTCTTCTTCTTCTTCTTCTTCTTCTTCTTCTGCTGCTGCTGCTTCTTCTTCTTCTTCTTCTTCTTCTTCTTCTTCGTTCAACGGAGGCTAACCTTATTTTTCTTTACTTGTGTTGGTGGCTACTAGATGGAGGGCGAGACAGCTCCCTTCCCACACCTGCAAAGATCAAAATCATTCTAGGTCATAACCCTGATGGGTAGTGGGCCCTACCACACGTTTGGGCTGCCTAAAGGCTTCAATTTGTTATCTCATCATAGCCCAAACAAGGAGGATATCCCAACAAAATTTCCTATCATGACGGACGTGAAAACCTGATACCTATTGACATATTTTCCCTAGTTTAGCTCAAGTTCGTCATTAAATAAAAAATAGGCATGGTCATAATCGCTCTCACATATAAGTCACGAAGGAGTCTACATACGAGGGAGTATTGAAATATAGTAGTTGTTATTGTTCATCAGTCAAATTATTGAAATGTCCTTTTTAAACCATGCAGGAAAACTACATATAATTAATATAGAAAAAAGAGTCCAAGACAGAAAAGAGGTACAAAGTCTTAGATTGCAACAACAACCAGAAGGAAAAACAAAAGAGGGACCTTAAAATTAGGACCCTGATAAATCCCGAACGTCCGGATTTTAAGCATAGCAGCCCAAACATTTTCAAACTTGTCACCTTGCATCAACTAAAGTTGCCACAAAATCGTTCGGGTTGTCATGCTTAAAATCCAAATGTTCGGGATTTGTCATTACCGTAAAACCCTAGGCGAACGCAAACCCAGGCATTTAGCGCCAGCTTTAGACCAGTTGTGTGCATCACACTTGATTTTATCAAAGATACGATCAATCGAGCTAGCCTTGTTATCAAAAGACCATTTGTTACCCCCATCCCAGCTGATTGCCCAGGCTAGTAAAACAGCCACGCTCTTTAACATCTTTCTCTCAGCCGATGGCACAATCGTCCCAGCCGTTGCCTAGACTGTTGGAATATATATCTGGCTGTAGTATAAAAGTTTCTCTCTCGAGATTTCCAGATTTCTTTATGGAAGCTGCCTTAGCGTTTCCTCCTAGGCGACTCTATTGTCTGGAGCATAAGTTGGAGCATTAGGCATCTGTCTCCAGATTTCTTTATCAAAGCTGCCTTGCGTTTCCTCCTAGGCGGCTCAATTGTCTCCTTCACTTTGGAGGACCTGCGCTCTTGTGAGACCTGTTTATCGTTTTGCTGGCAGGTAACCTTCACCAATAAGCCATAGCCAACAACAAAAGAGTACAGAAGGAATGTAGCAAAACCAATTTTTCTTCCCGACCAACCAACCAAAACACCGCCTTTGTCTCTACGTGATGTGCATGTGCGTACATGCCAACATGATGGCTCCAAGCTCGTCGACCCATATTTCAGGGCACACGCTTCTGCTGCTTAGCTAGCTCCCATATTTCAAGACCTATCAGGGAAGCTGGACCAAATGAAACATCTCTGAGATTGAAACCCAAAGCTAGCTAGCTTCAACGACGATTTGGTCGAGTAGTTGATGGTGTTAGATGCATCGTTGCCGGTGTAGTTGGGACACGATATCTCATGTGTTCACGCATGGGGACGCTGAACTGCGCTGTTGACATGAGCTCCGGCACGAAGCAGCTACAGCACCAGCCAGCAGCGCCGACATCACCCACCGCCTCCTTCTCGGAGTCGAACATCGTCGCTTCCTCCGCGGACCCCGACGCCATCGACGCCCTAGCGGGCCTGCAAGCGCTGAGGTTCGATGGAGACATCGACGGCGAGATCCAGTCGCCTGACCTCGCCATGTGGGAGTCGCTCTTTGCCGACCAGATCGGCCCCGGCGCCGCCTCGGGCGCCGACTTCTTGATGTCCTCCCCAAGGAGGGACTTCAGCCCTCTGAGGGACTTCATGGCGTCTTCTCCCAAGAGGGACTACATGGTGTCTTCTCCCAAGCGGGACTACATGATGTCTTCACCCAAGCGGGACTACATGGTGTCCTCCCCAAAGCGAGAGATGGTCGCCTCCCCGAGGAGAACCTTCTCCAGCCTCTACAACAACAGCACCAGCCAACAGAGCTACATGCATGGCACCCTGCACGGCATGGACACGGGGAGCCCCAGCAATCTCGCCGGCTATGGCAAGGGGAAGTCGTCGCAGAGCCCGCTCCACAAGGGATTCGTCAACAACGCCCACAGCAACAGCAGCAAGAGCAACCTCTCCTGCTCCTCGTCCTACGTTAACAACAGCGAGAACCTTGCTCTGCCATCCCTGAACTCCTCCTTCCTGGAGGAAGGGTACCTGGCGTACCAGCTGCCGCCGGAGAAGGATGCCGGCGGCTCCTCCTCTGCCGGCACCAGTGCCACGCAGCTGCCGACGCTCTCCGAGTGCCTGGCGATGCCGGAGCCGGTGTACGGAACCAGGGACGAGGCGGCGGTCGGCAGAGGGATTCAGGTGGGAGGTTTGCAGCCCGATCACCTCTACTACGCCAGCCAGTTCGGAGCTGCAGATGGCTTGCCGTTGCAGCACCAAATGGCAAAGCCTGACCAGTGGGCAGATTCTTCATCCTTGCACAGCATGCTGGGGTCAGTAATACAGTCAGATCAGGCTGAGCAGGTAACTAAGAGTAACAGCCATGCATCAATTTTTATTTTTATTTTTATGTTCATGCGATGGCAACCATGCATCAAGTTACACAGACTGTTTACGTAGACTTGAGGATTTAGGTTGCGGTTATGCACTGTTTTTTTACTCCATCTTCTTTGGTAGTCTTTGAATTTGGTACGCAGGCTGTCACAATTGGCCAAATGGTCGCAGTCCATGCATTCCGTACGTGGGGGTGGTGTGGTAGTAGATTATAGCCAAGTCAGATTGAGACCGCTGTTTTAGCCCAACTTGCCAAAAGTATGCCATATTTAATGCTTTCTAAAAAAGGCCCTTTATATTGAATCAAATGCCGCATCGAGGGATCCAGACAAACACAATACGCACACACTCGACATTTTGCATAGTTAGGATGCACACAACGTAAAATCCGATGCACACACACAAACTAACGTGCCAACAAAGAGCAATTGAGGGTGTAATATGTTCATGGACACCTAAAATCAAGTCTTAGAAAGCCAAACCTTTCTTACTGTCTGATACGAGGGAAATGGGCGGCAAGCCGAGTGGAAGAAGATGAAAGGGCGGAAGGGGGAGTAAGACGGAGAAGGGGAAGGGGAAGAGGCAGATGAAGGGGGAGTTGAATGGCTCACCTTGGGAAAACCATTCATGATGGCCGATTTCAGCGAGGTCACACAAGGCATCCGATGGGTAGTTAGTAGCAGCCTATCAGGCTTCGAGGAAATGCTAAATTGTGGTTCAACAAACTCCTGAGCTCTTGACTTGAATCAGACAAAGCCGGCGACGGTGAATTTGAGGGGAGAGGGGGAGAGGGAGGGGGCAAGAGAGAGAGAGAGAGAGAGAGAGAGAGAGAGAGTGTTTGTATGTGTGTGTGAGAGAGAGGGGGGGGGGAGAGAAAGAGAGATTTGTATCTCCTTCATCTGTTTGTTTGCAGAACCTCCGCGATGCGCCGCTGTCCATTTTTGTTCCTTGTTGAACCCTAGTCCATGAACTTAAGGGCCTAATTTTTAAGGACGGACGTTAAACCTCTATCTAAAAAAGGTAGCGCGAGAAAGAGGCGCATGAAAGAGAGTAATTGCAGAGGGGGAAAGAAGGTTGTGGTCATGACCTAGGATTCAGCTTTATTATTTCGTAAAATATGGATTTTAATGAAAAACTCACATTTTATTGAAAAATTATGCATTGAGAATGTGCATAGTTTCTCATTTTCAGTATATTGTATTGATTCCACTCGCAAGATTTTAAAGAGCAAGAATCAGCAAGTCAAATATTACTCCAGATGAAAATTGGTAATTCGGCATTTCCAACAAATATTGAAGATCTTTTCAAGAATTATAACTAAGTTCTACGTCTTCTGCCTACTAAAAATGAACAAAGCATGTTTCACATAGAGAGTACACATACGTGACGCCCGTATGAATGATTTGAGTTCATGGCTTCATGCAGCTACAAATCAATTGTTCTTTTTTGGCCGAACAAATCCGGAATAATCAGTAATCGCTACTGACAATTCAAATTCCACGCATGCAGGAGCAGGACAGCGGTCTTCAGCTGGTGCACCTGTTGCTGGCGTGCGCCGACTTCGTGTCCAAGGGCGACCAGCCCTCCGCCCTCCGCCACCTCCACCTCCTCCGCCGCGTCGCCTCGCCGCTCGGCGACTCCATGCAGCGCGTAGCCTCCTACTTCGCCGACGCGCTCGCCACTCGCCTCTCGGTCTCCTCGGGCACCGCCATCTCCCCGCGCGGTGCGGGCGCTCCTTACCCCTTCCCGCCGTCGCCCGATACCCTAAAGATTTACCAGATCCTCTACCAGGCATGCCCTTACATCAAGTTCGCCCACTTCACGGCCAACCAGGCCATTTTCGAGGCCTTCCACGGCGAGGACCGCGTCCACGTCGTCGACCTCGACATCCTCCAGGGCTACCAGTGGCCGGCTTTCCTCCAGGCGCTCGCGGCGCGGCCGGGTGGCCCGCCGACGCTAAGGCTGACGGGGGTGGGCCACCCGGCCACGGCTGTAAGGGAGACCGGGCGGCACCTTGCCTCCCTCGCCGCGTCGCTGCGTGTGCCGTTCGAGTTCCATGCCGCCGTGGCCGACAAGCTGGAGAGGCTGCGCCCTGCCGCTCTGCAGCGCCGCGTCGGGGAGGCGCTGGCCGTGAACGCGGTGAACCGCATGCACCGCGTCCCCGGCGCTCACCTCGGCCCGCTGCTGTCTATGATCCGTGACCAGGCTCCCAAGATCATGACGCTCGTGGAGCAGGAAGCTGGCCATAACGGCCCATACTTCTTGGGCAGGTACGTACGAGCCAAATTAAACTCATCCTTGTTTTCAAATTTCTTTTGCTCTTATTTTTTTTTCAAGAAGAGGATAACCCATCATATGATTTTTGCACTTAACTAATGTGGTGTTAGTTATTACTTTGTTAAGTAATCGGTGAGAAACATTTGACAGACCAACAATGCATAGATAAATTTGAAGGGGGACAAAATTTGGTGGCCATAACTAATGTGGTGTTAATTCAAAAAAAATCATCCATTCTAAAAAAGGGGGACAAAGTTCATTGCTGAATTTGTATACAGGTTCCTGGAGGCACTGCACTACTACTCGGCCATCTTCGACTCGCTGGACGCGACATTTCCGGCAGACTCAGCGCCACGGATGAAGGTCGAGCAATGCCTCTTGGCTCCTGAGATCCGCAATGTGGTGGCGTGCGAGGGCGCTGAGCGGGTGGCACGACACGAGCGGCTAGACCGGTGGCGCCGCATCATGGAGGACCGTGGATTTGAGGCCGTGCCGCTAAGCCCAGCGGCCGTCGGCCAGAGCCAGGTCCTCCTAGGACTTTACGGCGCTGGTGACGGGTACCGGCTCAACGAGGAAAAAGGGTGCCTCCTCCTCGGCTGGCAGGATCGTGCCATCATCGGCGCATCAGCGTGGCGGTGCTGATCAAAGGATCCGTCGCGGGCTGGACAAGATGGAAGAGGTGCTATGTGTGTGGGTGTGTTTATTTTCTTGGTTGGTTGACTAGCCGAATTTCCGGCAACTCACTGTAACAAGTTTGTATTGGAGACGAACTTGGATTTGTGGTGCTTATAGTTGAATCTTGCTATATGCGAATGTATCTAGATTTGCTCCTGTTTTCAGCCAACATTTTTTAATGGCAGATAACTAGAACACGAGAAAAAATCCGGTTCAGATAAAACTTCACGCAAACGACACAAATCTCGAAACTGCATTTCTGAGTTTGAATTTTTCTTTGGCTGGTGAAATATGTAAATTTCAAAATGAGAACAACTATGGCAGATTCGTCTGATTCTCCGTTTCTTGTTGCCAGCAGTCGAGTCCATATTACTTGCATTGTGTTTTACTTGGGGTTCGGGCTGTCATCGTGTATTGTTCACGGTGAACCACTAAGGTTCTATGCGAGGTCGACTCCACGAAACACACAGCATCCACCGCCTCCTCTCCCAAGAAAAAAGGGTAGGGTCTCCGCCTAAGGGATCTGCCGTCACCGGTTCCCCTCGCCTTCGGGTGCCTTTTGGTACCCATGAGGGGAGGGAGACCCGGGTCAGGGTTGTCTATGTAGTCTTAGGTCACTCTAGTTTTCATTACGGTTAAGTCTAGGGTTGATTATTCTTTTGCCCTCAGTGGTGTCTATGTACTCAGTTTTGCCCTCAGATGCGAATTGTGCTCAGTTTTGCCTCTAGTCCGTGCGCACCGACTTGTTCCGTGAACTCTGCCGTCTTCGTTAGGTCAACCTTTTGACTCGGCCCTTACAGGTGGGACCACGCGGCAGAGACGACCAATTTTATTCAGACTGTTGCACGCGTGGCTTGTGGGACCCAGCAGAGAGCCGTTGAGCAGAGAGCCGTTGGCGGGTGTGCTATATAAGCGGGCGACAGCGGCGGTGACCACGACGACAGAGAGCACGGCGGTGACCACGGCGAGAGAGAGAGCACGACGGTGGGAAGCTAGTTGTGGAGGGCGCGGCGGTGGGAAGCTAGCAGTGGAAGGCGCGGTGGCGTTGAGATCCCCTTCGGCTCCAAGCTCCATGTCTTCCTTAAGCTCCCGCGCCACCTCGCGGATGCAGAGCCGGGCGCGTGTGGACATGCCTGTCTTCGTCTGTCCGCGGTGCAGGGCGGGCGTTGATCGAAGGGTTTCTCAGACACCGAGGAACCAGAATCGTCCGTTCTACGTGTGGAGCGAGAATGGGGTAAGAATCGGGGCAATTGCACCATTTTCGTGGTCGGGATCTTTGAGCAATGGGTTGATCTGTTTGGTGTTCATGCAGATGACATGCTTCTTTCTTTGGGTCGATGCTCTGGCCAAGACTCTGATGAATGAACTGCAAGAAGAGCATGAAGAATGGTTGCGCATGCTGCCACCAACGGCAGTGACCGCACCACGAGCTCCGGAAGAAGAGATGGAGGGCGAAGCACGCACTGACAGAGAGCTAGCTGTTGAGCTTAGGATGTTGAAGAAGAAGGTTAGTAAGCTTGAAGATCAAGCACTACCAATACCCATTTGCAAATACTTTTGTGCATTTGTAGGTATGGTAATCGCACTGGTTGTAATGTTGAGAATGTATGGAAAGGCATGAACTAGGGAGGAATTTGTAATCTTGAAATTGTATGAGAAATTCACCTAGTTTAAATATTGGTCAAAGTTATTTAAATGTTGAAAAAAAAAAGAAGTGACCAACATTTAAATATGTTGAAAAAAAGAAGAAATTAGGAATTCAGAAACTTTTGATCAATGAAATGCAGCTCTTTGCTCTGCCTTTCTGTCAAAAAAGGTTGCTCTTGGGCCAAATTCAGAGCGTAGAGCCAAGTGCAGGCTACACTAATGGGCCAACTGCATCCAATTAGGCCCATTCGGGGGTTCTCTTGCGTATTTTTCTGTTTTCTTTTATGATTTAATTTAGGCAGTAAATCATAATGCTGAAATTTTTTGTGAAAGCTAATTGAATTATTCCAGAGCCAAACAATTAAGGTTAGAAATTTTTTGGAGCTTTTAATTAATCCAATTCAAATACACCGTGATTTAAATCAAAGACCAAAATGTCATGGAAAATGTGCCTCAGCTCTGGTAGAGATTTACACCTGGTGCCAAAATAAATAAACATTTTTTAAGGGCATTACATTGAGAAAAAAATAATTTGTCTAAAAAATGAAGGGTGAAAAATGCATAAAAAATTGGTGCGACTGGGGACTCGAACCAAGGACCGCGTGGGTTTGTGGTGTTTAGGGGTGCGCTGGTAACCGCTAGGACAGATGGCAAGACTTTAACATGGGTAGGGAAGGAAGGTATACATAGTGAGACTGTGAAATTTGTCAAAAAAATAGTGAGATCGTGAATGTTTGCACACGCGTGAGAGTGGTTTTCCTTTATTTTTCACTGAAATTTTGGAGGGCTGGAAGGTTGAAAACGTATGTTTGCACTGCCACATGATTTTGGTTAGAGTGGCACTTGGTTTAAGGATTAGAGTGGCACTTGGTTTTGGATTTAAAGGGAATAAATTTGCATGTTAGTTCATGACTTTTTTTGAATGAGACAGAGGGCTTCTCACCCCCTCCGATTTTCATTAGGGTTTTCATTAATGAAAACCACAAGTTCTCGAACTTCATGACTTGGTTTAGGGAAGAAATGATATGTTTGAGCACGGGCATTTTTAACACACATAATAAACCCTAATAACTTAGATAAGATGCAACACACCGTACCATTACAATAATAAGTTCACGGACACTTCACGGACACATGACGAAACATGACACGACACGACACGACATTGAAAAGCAACAAAATAAAAAACGAAACATGACGAGCTTGACTCCGGGCTTGAACATCTTCTTCTTGACCTTCTTCTCCACCTTGGCCGCGCACGCCCCTTCAACACCATCTTCATCTTCACACCTCCTCCTCCTCGTCGTAGGGAAGGGAGTGCATTTGGCCTGGAGTGGGGAAGATGCTCTCGTAGTTGGTGTAGATGTTGTAGACGGTGAAGAAGATGGCCTCGCAGCCGCACCAAAAGACTTGGCCGAGGAGCTCGCGCGCGTCAAACGGATTGGTGAAGGTGACCGTGAGCAGTAGGAGGATGCCGCCGCGGTCACGAACCTCGTTGAGGGTGAACATCCTTGGCGAGCCCCGTGGGAGGTGGGCATAGCCGGCTCTGAGGAAGGCGCGGGTGAGTTCGACGGAACCCCTCCACCTTGAAATAGCCCACACACGGAGCTCCCTCTCCACGAGCACGCCCGGTGGGTAGCGCAGCTCCGGCACGACAGGCGGACGGTTGAAGGTCGGCCCGTTGAACTGCATCTTCACTTGGTCTCGCTTGGGGAGGGCTCGGTCGCTTGGGTGTTTGAAGTTGGAGAGGATCGGATCTGGCTTGTGGGTGGGAGAGGAAGAGAGGCACCCCATTTATAGGCCTGTGGGTGGGAGAGGAAGAGAGAAAGGATGAGAACGGTGCGTGTGTGAATCCGGACGCGTGTGTGTATCCGTTACATTTTGCACACTTAAATTTTTGCACGAAAACGATGCATGGGGCGCGTGCGTGCATCTGAATCACTCCATAGCTCTTTGACCGGGCGGTGCATGTGAATCGCTGCCCTGAACCACTGCCCTGAACCACCTAGCTCGCCTCGCTGGCCTAGCTCGCCTAGCGCGCCTCGCTCGCCTCGCTCGCATGCATGCACGTCGCCACCTCCCGCACATGCAAACCCACGTCGCCGCCTCCATGCATGCAAGGTCTGGAAAGGCTGAGACGGGCTATTTACTGCGGTCTCAGGCCCAGACAACGAGACGGCCCAACGGTCTATCCAGCGCGCCCGATATTTGTTAAAAAAACAATTTCCCAGCCAATCAGATTGCATCTCGCAGATCGCCCCCCTCCTCCCTACAGATTTCTTCTAGAAGGGTTAGATCGACGACCCTTGATCACTGCTAGGGTTAGATGAACGGTCCTTATTCAGCGCTAGGGTTAGCGGGGTTTGGGAGGGGTTTGGAGCAGTCAAAGCTATGTTTGACCAGATTTCAAATGAGCATAATAAATTAAATAAAAATCAGAAAAATAAAAAACCTGCGCACATAGTCTTATGTCATATACTAACGATTTAAGTTGATAAACAAGTTTTACATGCATTTAAATGATAAGTTCATCTGTATTGTATGATATCTCGAGTATCTCAAACTCTCTTGTATGAAGTGAAGAGAAGTGTTTTGGGGAAATGAACATGAAAATTTGAAAAAACTCACCACAGCTTCATTTTGGAGTGACTAAGAAGGATCCAGGCTTAGTTTTTCATTTTGATGTTTTACACTTGTTTAAATCTTGGTCAAAGTTAAGTTTGACCAGAATTCAAATGAGCAAAACAAATTAAAAAAATAAAAAATGGAAAAACCAGCACATAGTCTGTACATATAGAATATATGTGTAGGAAAGTTATTTGGCTGATTTACACAAGGTCGAAAAAAACCTTGCTTAGAAATGAGGCCGTTTACCTTACCTTTGGACCCCTCTTTTTAGCACATTTTTCATGAAAATTTTAAAAACCTCACCACAGCTTCATTTTGGATTGACTAAGAAGGATCCAGGCTTAGTTTTTCATTTTGATGTTTTAGACTTGTTTAAATCTTGGTCAAAGTTAGGTTTGACCAGAATTTAAATGAGCAAAACAAAATTCAAAAAAAATCAAAAAAAGGAAAAACATGTGCTCATTCAAACATCATCCAACAGATATTTAAACATCATGTCAAACATATTTCTAACATAGGTCCAACATCATCCAACAGAAATACAACATGTCAAGTGATAAATGTTTCATAATACAACATCATCCCTTATTCATAATGTTTCATAATTATTCATAGATAGCGTTGGGGCTTCTATCTGTTCCTTGAGCTTCTTGTCATCACTTTGCTCCTCGTGCACCTTGTGCTCATTGCTTCTTCTCTTCTTCTCTTGGTTGTCAGTACCTTGTGCGTCTTCTTCAAACCTATCATAGAGCTGTGCAAAACATAAACAGTAATGAGATCATGTCAAGTGATAGATGTACAGTAGTATTTGACCCTTGCAAGATTTACATACCTAGCAGAACTCACAACAACAGAAGGTTGGTCACCATTTGGAGCCTCACTTGGATCACCATGATCACCATTTGGAGCCTCACTTGGATCAGCATTTGGAGCCTCACTTGAATCATTATTGGGAGGATATTTTGGATCATCGTCAAAATCCTGCGGCTGTTGACCATCATCATTTGGAACCTCGTCAAAATCCTCATCTGATGCAACCGGCTGTTGACCATCATTTTCATCATCTGTTCAGGCAACCGGCTGCTGACCAACATTTTCATCGAAGCCTTCATCGAAACTCTCTCCGAACGCTGGATCTACTATGTTATCACAATACTTACCAAAATGACTAGACCCACCACACCTTGTGCACTTACGCTTCCTCGCTCCAAGTCCAGCTCCTTCGCCGCGAGGTCTGATTCGACTCTTCCTTGGTCTACCTGCTGCTCTCTTCAGAACTGGAGCGCAAAGCTTGAATCCAGGGTCCACCATGTCCCATTGTTGTTTTCCCTCCATAGCAGGCAAGGCATAAGCATATGTGGCTTTTAACCTTGCAACAGAGTAGTAATCATGCACATACTGTTGTATGTTCCCTGCTGGACCTGGGAGAGAAGTGATGAAAAATAAGGCATGAATGCATGGCAACCCAGTTATCTGCCATTGCCTACAACTGCAAGTTCTAGCTTCTAAATCCACTAGATATCTCCATTCCCTCTTCTCTTTATCCAAATATGATATCTCTGTTGTGGTACCCGAGCAAAGAGTCATGTTCATTTCCAAGCCTGTTGTCTTCTGCTTCAGTTCATTCATCACGGCAGGGATGATAATGTGGCCCATGAATTTTGCCTCGGCTATTCCTGCACAATAATGAAATTTCTGCATGTATTCTATCCTTATCCTGTCAAGCAAATCCACCACATAATGACCCTTTAGTTTCCGGATCGTTGAGTTGAAAGACTCTGCTAGATTATTGTGCACATAGTCAACTTTGCTCACTTCACTGAATTGGCTTCTGGCCCATAACTTGGAGTGGTGTGTTTCCAAGTATTCTTTCACTTTGGGATTCATGTATAACTGCCTCAAGTGGTAGTTGTGCTTCTTCGCACTGCAAGTCAAAGATGATGGCCATAAATTGTCGGTATACACCTTTCCTTTGAATTTCTTCATGAAATTTGCAGCAAGGTGACACATGCATTCCCTATGCTCTACTCCAGGGAACACATTGTCCACGGCCACTTCTAAACCTTTGCAGCCATCTATATGAATGACCAACCCATTGGGATGTGCAATAGCCCGGCGGAGATTATGCAAAAACCAAGTCCAGCTCTCCTCAGACCCTGTCTCCAGCACACCATAGGCAACTGGAAATACAGAACTGTGTGCATCAACTGCACAAGCTGCTACTAACTGTCCTTTAAACCTCCCTGTGAGAAAAGTGGCATCAATAGCCAAATAAGGCCTGCAGCCTACCAAAAAACCCCGGCGACAAGCCTCAAAGCAGACAAAAACCCTCCTAAAGCATTCCTTGGTCTTTGTCACTCCCCTGAATGTGTACTCCACAGTGTGGTGATCAATATCTACAATACTACCTGGGTTTGTCCTCTCCACTTCACCTTTGAATGAATACTACAATTGAAAACTTTCTTGCCAGTTACCATAAATAGAATCCATAGCATGTTGTTTACCATTGAACAACCTCATGTATGGTAAATCTATCTTGAACTTATCTTTGATGTTCTTCTGGAATTCCTTTGGACCCACTTGCTGGTTTTCATTCACCCACTTCTTTACTTCTTCTGCCACCCATCTTGACTTGGCTCTACTGATTGTATCCTTCCTAAGGGTTGATTCCTGGCATGTGTGCTTAAAAGGGTTCACTTTGACCTGAACATTAGTGCTATTCCGCATTTTAGATGCGAGCAGCCTCCATGGACAACCCTTAGTCGGACAGTGCACTCTGTAACGTACTTGATCGCTCTTGTCAACTTTGAAAGTACGTTCTACCTTGATGTAGTATGTCACAAGTGCATTTCTACACTCATTCATGGATGCAAAAATTGTACCTTCTTCCATATGAGGGTTCAAAGGTTCCCATTCAACAGCTGCAAGGTCTTCGTCCTCACCCATCGCGTCATCATCCACACGGACTTCATTGTGAGCCTCATCTTGGTTTTCAGTCCGAGGTGCCCGTCATAAATTCTGAATAATATCAGAATATAGCTTCTCTTCATCAACCCCAGAATTGTAGCCATCAGACTCCACATCAAGGGGGACCCTAATGCTGTTGCCCACACTTGTCGAGCCACCACGTCGTCGTGCACCAACTGGACGGTTCTGGCTAGAGATGCCATTACGACGACTTGGTTCTCCCCGAGATGTTGCACCCGCCATCCTAGGTCCAAATGCCTGCTCAAGCACATCAACTTGCAGCCTCACATGAAAATTATCTTTCTCTTTATGCCTAACAAACATGGTAGCTAGCTCTTCATCATTACTAATTGTCACCAAATTCTTTTCCCCATCATAGTATTTGTATACCACTTCATCAAGCAAACCCCAAGGATATTGGCTACAAATTACCTCCCCAAATTGTCTAAAACTCCAATTACTAACCATTGGCAACCGATAATCAAAACCTCCTTGGTATTTCTTCTTATCCTTTGCATCGAACATGTACCGGTCCCTTCTAATGTGCACCATGAAAGCGAGCTGCAACTCCATCCTAACCGGCAAAAAACAGAGCAATCAGCACACTAATTGGGCAAACCTACTCAAATCGAGTGTTCAAATGCACAACTAAGCTCAATCTAAACAAGAGGCGAGACTTACCCCTCGGGAACCCAGTCGTGGATGCGGCGGATCTCTGGCCCGATGCCTGCCTCGCCAAATACTCCAGGGTCGCCGTTGCTCACCATTTCGCCCTAGGGTTCTTCCTCCTAGTTCAAATAGCTCCAGCAGCCCCCAACCTTTGAGCGCTCCGGCCGGGCGCACGGAAGGAGGCCGCGCCGCAGATCGAGCAGGTGGCGGGCGCCCCACCCGTGGCTTCGCAGGAAGGTGGTGGGCGTCACAGGTAGCCGTGGAGCGTAGGCGCAGGGCGGTAGCGGCAGAGCAGGCCGTGCAGCTGGTGGCGGGGTAGGTGGCGGCGCCGACGCAGGACAGCCGGCCGGGCGGATGGGTGTGAGCTAGAATGATTTGGGGATTTAGTTGCACGGGCCTACATGTCAGCTCCGGGCCCACGTCCACGCGGTCCCACGTGCAAGATCCGGACCCACAACCACTAACGCCGGCGGACGGAGTGGACTCAAATATGGCCGATGGCCTCGTCATAGTTGTTGTGCTCGAACTAGGGGCAAAACTGAGGACAATTCGCATCTGAGGGCAAAACTGAGCACATGGACACCATTGAGAGCAAAATGATAATTAACCCTTAAGTCTAAGTGTGTGGGTGACGTAGGTGAGGCGATGGCGCCATCGACGGCGAGGAATAATACCTTCCCGTCATGTCTTCGTTCCAGATATGTTGCTTGGCATCAACGAAATGTGTGGAGCTTCAGGGTCAGATCTTGGGCCTCGTGTTTGTATTCTTTTTTCTAGGTGATCAGTTGCGCCCTATGATCGCGGATGATGTCGTGGTGTGTTTCATGTTCTTTGGTTCCTTCTTCATCCGATGAAGCTCGGCCAGATGGAATCTGTTGGGGAACTCGTGAGGTTTGTGTCATCCTTCCATTTTTCGTCCGAGTTGGGATAATAAGTAATCGGTGGGAAACATGTGACCAACCAACAGTACATGTAGATGAATCTTACTTGATATCAATGTTAAATTTTGAAGGAAAAATTCATTCATTCTTGAAAAAGGGATAAAATTCATCGCTGAATTTGTGTACAAGTTCCTGAACGCACTACGATAGTACTCGGCGATCTTGGACTCGCTAGATGTGACATTCCCAGCAGAATTGGCATCACAGATGAAGGTGGAGCAATGCCTCCTCGTTCTGGAGATCTGCAACGTGGTGGCATGTGAGGGTGCCGAGCGGGTGGCATGACACAGGCGGCTAGCCCGGTAGCACCTCATCATGGAGGACCATGGATTCGAGGTTGTGCCGCTAAGCCCGGTAGCCGGCGTCCAGAGCGAGGTCCTCCTAGGACTTTACAGCGCCGACAATGGGTACTGATACGTCTCCAACATATTTATAATTTTTGATTGTTCCATGCTATTATATTATCTGTTTTGGATATTTAATGGTCTTTAATATGCACTTCTATATTATTTATGGGACTAACCTATTAACCGAAGGCCCGGTGCAAATTGCTGTTTTTTTGCTTATTTCACTGTTTCGCAGAAAAGGAATATCAAACAGAATCCAAACGGAACAAAACCTTCACAAGAATCTTTCTTGGAACAAACGCAACCCAGGAGATTTGGAGTACAAGTCTGAAAGTCCGTGAAGCTTCCATGAGGCAAGGGCGTGCTCAGGGGGGTAGGCGCGCCCCCACCCTCGTGGGCCCCACGGAGCTCCACCGACGTACTTATCTCGCCTATATATACCCATGTACCCTAAAAACATCCAGGAGAGCCAAGAAACCATTTTCCACCGCCGCAACCTTCTGTACCCGTGAGATCCCATCTTGGGGCCTTTTTTGGTGATCTGCCGGAGGGGGATTCGATCACGGAGGGCTTCTACATCAACACCATAGCCTCTCTGGTGATGTGTGAGTAGTTTACCACAGACCTTCGGGTCCACATTTATTAGATAGATGGCTTCTTCTCTCTCTTTGATCTTCAATACAAAGTTCTCCTCGATGTTCTTGGAGATCTATTCGATGTAATACTCTTTTGCGGTGTGTTTGCCAAGATTCGATGGATTGTGGGTTTATGATCAAGATTATCTATGAACAATATTTGGTTCTTCTCTGAATTCTTATATGCATGATTTGATATCTTTGCAAGTCTCTTCGAATTATCGGTTTAGTTTGGCCTACTAGATTGATCTTTCGTACAATGGGAGAAGTGCTTAGCTTTGGATTCAATCTTGCGGTGTCCTTTCCCAGTGACAGCAGGGGCAACAAGGCACGTATTGTATTGTTGCCATCGAGGATAAAAAGATGGGGTTTATATCATATTGCTTGAGTTTATCCCTCTACATCATGTAATCTTGCCTAATGCGTTACTCTGTTCTTATGAACTTAATACTCTACATGCATGCTGGATAGCGGCCGATGTTGTGGAGTGATAGTAGTAGATGCAGAATCGTTTCGGTCTACTTGACACGAAAGTGATGCCTATGTTCATGATCATGCCTAGATATTCTCATAACTATGCGCTTTTCTATCAATTGCTCGGCAGTAATTTGTTCACCCACCGTAATTTATGCTATCATGAGAGAAGCCACTGGTGAAACCTATGGCCCCTGTGTCTACTTTAAATCATATAAGTTTTCGATCTATAATTCTAGTTTACTATTTATTTGAAATCTTTATTTTCCAATCTATACAACAAAAATACCAAAAATATTTATCTTATTATCTTTATCAAATCTCACTTTTGCAAGTGGCCGTGAAGGGATTGACAACCCCTTTTATCGCGTTGGTTGCAAGGTTCTTGATTGTTTGTGCAGGTACTAGGCGACTTGCGTGTAGTCTCCTACTGGATTGATACCTTGGTTCTCAAAAACTGAGGAAAATACTTCGGTACTTTGCTGCATCACCCTTTCCTCTTCAAGGGAAACCAACGCATGCTCAAGAGGTAGCAAGAAGGATTTCTGGCGCCATTGCCGGGGAGATCTACGCTCAAGTCAAGACATACCAAGTACCCATCATAAACTCTTCTCCATCGCATTACATTATTTGTCATTTGCCTCTCATTTTCCTCTCCCCCACTTCACCTTTGCCGTTTTATTCGCCCCTCTTCCATTCGTCCTTCTGTTTGATCGTGTTACCATGTGTCTTCTTTTAGCTTGCATCTTCGCTTGCTAAATATCTATTGATATGGATCCTCATCCGCTTGCCAATCTTTTTAAGAGATCCAATTATGATGAACCAATTGCTAGTGAGTTTTGTGCACTAGATTATCTTTATGAAGTTTTGCTTGAAATTCGTGAATCTGAAAATTGTGATGAAGTACTTTATGAAGTGATTCACGATAGATATTTGAATAAAAAGACTGATTGCAATGATGTTATTATAAATTCTATCAATGTCAATTGTGCTAATAATATGCAAAACCCTAAGATTGGGGATGCTAGTTTTGCTATGTCTACTACTTGTTGCAATGATCATGATTGGGGTGATTCTTCTTATGATCTTGAAAATTTATTTAAGCCCCATGATGAATATGAGATTGATAATATTGTTTGCAATAATATTAAAAGGGGGTTTAGAGAGGTCATGACTTTATTTTATGATAATCCCACTATTTTGGAAGAGTGTCAGCTTTGCATGCATGTGGATCATGAAGAGAAAATTTTATGTGATAGTTATATTGTTGAATTTGATTATGATCCTACATGTAATTATTATGAGAGCCACATATGGATTGCATACCAAAGATGATAATACCTAGATCTATTCTCGTTTTCATGCCTAGCTAGGGGCGTTAAACGATGGCGCTTGTTGGGAGGCAACCAATTTTATTTTTGTTCCTTGATTTTTGTTCCTATTTAGTAATAAATAAATCATCTATCCTCTGTTATGATTGTGATTTTTATGTTTTAATTAGTGTCTGTGCCAAGTAAAGCCTATATGATCTTCTTGGGTGAATGTTATTTGATCTTGCTAAAAAAACAGAAAGTATGCGCTCACAAGAATAATTTTCATTTTTTACCAGAGAGCAATAAAATACCAATTCCAACTGAAGTAGATCAATATACAAATTATTTAGGTCATCCTAATTTTTCAAAAAAAATCGAGTTATAGAAGTATTCGAAACCTCTAGATTTCTACAGACTGTTCTATTTTTGACAGATTCTGTTTTTCGTGTGTTGTTTGCTTATTTTGATGAATCTATGGCTAGTATCGGGGGGTATGAACCATAGAGAAGTTGGAATACAGTAGGTTTAACAGCAATATAAATAAATAATAAGTTCATTACAGTAAATTAAAGTGGTGGTTTGTTTTCTTATACTAACGGAGCTCATGAGATTTTCTGTTGAGTTTTGTGTTGTGAAGTTTTCAAGTTTTTGGGTAAAGATTTGATGGATTTTGGAACGAGGAGTGGCAAGAGCCTAAGCTTGGGGATGCCTAAGGCACCCCAAGGTAAAATTCAAGGACTACCAAAAGCCTTAGCTTGGAGGCATCCCCTCTTTCGTCTTCGTCTATCGGTAACTTTACTTGAGGCTATATTTTTATTCACCACATGATATGTGTTTCGCTTGGAGCGTCTTGTATGATTTGAGTCTTTTCTTTTTAGTTTACCACAATAATCCTTGCTGTACACACCTGATATGTCTCCAACGTATCTATAATTTTTTATTGTTCCATGGTATTATATTATCTGTTTTGGATGTTAATGAGCATATTTATACACTTTTATATTGTTTTTGGGACTAACCTACTAACCCAAGACCCAGAGCAAATTGTTGTTGTTTTTTCCTATTTCAGTGTTTCGCAGAAAAGGAATATCAAACGGAATCCAAACGGAATGAAACCTTCGGGAGAGTTATTTTTTGAACAAACGTGATCCAGGGGACTTGGAGTAGACGTCAAGAAATCAACGAGGAGGCCACGAGGTAGGGAGGCGCGCCTGCCCCCCTGGGCGCCTCCCACCCTCGTGGGCCCCTCGTAGCTCCACGGACCTACTTCTTCCTCCTATATATGTCCATATACCCCGAAAACATCCATGAGCACCACAAAACCCTATTTCCACCGCTGCAACCTTCTGTACCAAGGAGGTCCCATCTTGGGGCCTTTTCCGGAGCTCCGCTAGATGGGGATCGATCACAGAGGGCTTCTACATCAACTCCATAGTCTCTTCGATGATGTGTGAGTAGTTTACCACGGACCTTTGGGTCCATAGTTATTAGCTAGATGGCTTCTTCTCTCTCTTTGGATCTTAATACAATGTTCTCCTCGATCTTCTTGGAGATCTATTCGATGTAACTCTTTTTGCGGTGTGTTTGTCGAGATCCGATGAATTGTGGGTTTATGATCAAGTTTATCTATGAACAATATTTGATTCTTCTCTAAAATCTTTTATGTATGATTGATTATCTTTGCAAGTCTCTTCGAATTATCAGTTTGGTTTGGCCTACTAGATTGATCTTTCTTGCAATGGGAGAAGTGCTTAGCTTTGGGTTCAATATTGCGGTGTCCTTTCCCAGTGACAGAAGGGGGAACAAGGCACGTATTGTATTGTTGCTATCGAGGATAAAAAGATGGGGTTTATATCATATTGCTTGAGTTTATCCCTCTACATCATGTCATCTTGCCTAATCCGTTACTCTGTTCTTATGAACTTAATACTCTAGATGCATGTTGGATAGCAGTCGATGTGTGGAGTAATAGTAGTAGACGCAGAATTGTTTCGGTCTACTTGTCGCGGACATGATGCCTATATACATGATCATGCCTAGATATTCTCATAATTATGCACGTTTCTATCAATTTCTCGACAGTAATTTGTTCACCCACCCTAATACTTATGCTATCTTGAGAGAAGCCACCGGTGAAACCTATGGTCCCCGGGTCTATCTTTTATCATATAAGTTTCCAATCTATTTTATTTTTCAATCTTTACCTTCAATCTATATCACAAAAATACCAAAAATATTTATTTATCTTATTATCTCTATCAGATCTCACTCTCGTAAGTGACCGTGAAGGGATTGACAACCTCTTTATCTTGTTGGTTGCGAGGTTCTTATTTGTTTGTGCAGGTACGAGGGACTTGCGTGTAGTCTCCTACTGGATTGATACCTTGGTTCTCAAAAACTGAGGGAAATACTTACGCTACTTTGCTGCATCACCCTTTCCTCTTCAAGGGAAAACCAACACAATGCTCAAGAGGTAGCAAGAAGGATTTCTGGCACCGTTGCCGGGGAGGTTGCACCAAGTCAAGTCAAGATTTTTTCTCCCGTCAACAAGCCATTTCTAGCGCCATTGCCGGGGAGATCTAAGCACAAGTCAAGACATACCAAGTACCTATCATAAACTCTTATCCCTCGCATTACATTATTTGCCATTTGCCTCTCGTTTTCCTCTCCCCCACTTCACCCTTGCCGTTTTATTCGCCTCTTTTTCCGCTCGCCTCTTTTTCGTTCGCCCTTTTTTTGCCTCTTGCTTGCTTGTGTGTTGGATTGTTTGTCACGATGGCTCAAGATAATACTAAATTATGTGATTTTTCCAATACCAACAATAATGATTTTATTAGCACTTCGATTGCTCCTCTACTGATGCTGAATCTTGTGAAATTAATACTGCTTTGCTGAATCTTGTCATGAAAGATCCGTTTTCTGGCCTTCGTAGTGAAGATGCCGCTACCCATCTAAACACCTTTGTTGATTTGTGTGATATGCAAAAGAAGAAAGATGTGGATAATGATATTTTTAAATTGAAGCTATTCCCATTTTTCACTTAGAGATCATGCTAAAACTTGGTTTTCGTCTTTGCCTAAAAATAGTATTGATTCTTGGAACAAGTGCAAAGATGCTTTTATCTCTAAGTATTTTCCTCCCGCTAAGATTATCTCTCTTAGAAATGATATTATGAATTTTAAGCAACTTGATCATGAGCATGTTGCACAAGAATGGGAGAGGATGAAATTAATGATACGTAATTGCCCTACACATGGTTTGAATTTGTGGATGATCATACAAAATTTTTACGCTGGATTGAATTTTTCTTCTAGAAATCTTTTAGATTCGGCCGCGAGAGGCACTTTTATGGAAATCACTTTAGGAGAAGCTACCAAACTCCTAGATAATATTATGGTTAATTATTCTCAATGGCACACCGAAAGATCTACTAGTAAAAAGGTTCATGCTATAGAAGAAATTAATGTTTTGAGTGGAAAGATGGATGAACTTATGAAATTATTTTCTAATAAGAGTGTTTCTTCTGATCCTAATGATATGCCTTTGTCTACTTTGATTGAGAATAATAATGAATCTATGGATGTGAATTTTGTTGGTAGGAACAATTTTGGTAACAACGCGTATAGAGGAAACTTTAATCCTAGGCCATATCCTAGTAATTCCTCTAATAATTATGGTAATTCCTACAACAATTCTTATGGAAATCATAATAAGATCCCTCTGATTTTGAATCTAGTATTAAAGAATTTATTAGTTCACAAAAGAGGTTCAATGCTTTGATTGAAGAAAAAATGTCTAAGATTGATGAGTTGGCTAGGAACGTGGATAGAATTTCTCTTGATGTTGATTCTTTGAAACTTAGATCTATTCCACCTAAGCATGATATCAACGAGTCTCTCAAAGCCATGAGAATTTCCATTGATGAGTGCAAAGAAATAACCGCTAGGATATGTGCTAAAAAGATTGCTTCATAAAAGCGTGTTCTTCTAGTTTTGATGATAATAAGGATGAAGATCTAAAAGTGATTGATGTATCTCCTATTAAATCTTTGTTTTGCAATATGAATCTTGATAATGATGGGACTAGACATGAGTCAACTTTAGTTAAAAGGCATCCCAATGATTCGGAGTTTTTAGATCTTGATGCAAAAAATGGTAAAAATGGGATTGGAGAGGTCAAAACTTTACATAGCAATGAACCCACTATTTTGGATTTTAAGGAATTTAATTATGATAATTGCTCTTTGATAGATTGTATTTCCTTGTTGCAATCCGTGCTAAATTCTCCGCATGCTTATAGTCAAAATAAAGCTTTTACTAAACATATCGTTGATGCTTTAATGCAATCTTATGAAGAAAAGCTTGAATTAGAAGTTTCTATCCCTAGAAAACTTCATGATGAGTGGGAACCTACTATTAAAATTAAAATTAAAGATCATGAATGCTATGCTTTATGTGATTTGGGTGCTAGTGTTTCCATGATTCCAAAAACTTTGTGTGATGTGTTAGGTTTCCGTGAATTTGATGATTGTTCTTTAAATTTGCATCTTGCGGATTCCACTATTAAGAAACCTATGGGAAAGATTAATGATGTTCTTACTGTTGCAAATAGGAATTATGTTCACACAGATTTCATTGTTATTGATATTGATTGCAATCCTACATGTCCTGTTATTCTTGGTAGACCTTTCCTTAGAATGATTGGTGCAATTATTAATATGAAAGAAGGGAATATAAGATTCCAATTTCCATTAAGGAAAGGCATCGAGAACTTTCCTAGAAAGAAAATTAAATTACCTTATGAATCTATTAGGAGAGCCACTTATGGATTGCATACCAAAGATGATAATGCCTAGATCTATTCTTGCTTTTATGCCTAGCTAGGGGCGTTAAACGATAGCGCTTGTTGGGAGGCAACCCATTTTTATTTTTGTTTCTTGCTTTTTGTTTTTGTTTAGTAATACATAATTCATCTAGACTCTGTTTAGATGTGGTTTTATGCTTTTAATTAGTGTTTGTGCCAAGTAGAACCTTTGGGAAGACTTGGGTAAAGTCTTTGCGATCTTGCTGTAAAAAATAGAAACTTTAGCGCTCACGAGATTTGCTGCCATTTTTTTACTGGAGAGTGCAATTAGGTTAATTATTTTTGAAGATGATTAATATATAAATTCCTCAAGTCCAACAGTTTATTTCAGAATTTTTGGGGTCAGATAAGTATTCGAAACCTACAGATTACTACAGACTGTTCTGTTTTTGACAGATTCTGTTTTTCGTGTGTTGTTTGCTTATTTTGACGAATCTATGCCTAGTATCGAAGGGTATGTGCTACCTCTTGAGCACTGCGTTGGTTTTCCCCGAAGAGGAAGGAATGATGCAGCAAAGTAGCATAAGTATTTCCCTCAGTTTTTGAGAACCAAGGTATCAATCAAGTAGGAGGCAATGCGCAAGTCCCTCGTACCCGCACAAAACAAATAAATCCTCGCAACCAACGCAAATAGGGGTTGTCAATCCCTATGAGGCCACTTACGAGAGTGAGATCTGATAGATATGATAAAGATAATATTTTTGGTATTTTTGTGATAAAGATACAAAGTAAAATAAAGGCAAAGTAAATAGCAAAGGAAATAACTAAGTAGTAGGAGATCAATATGATAAAGATAGACCCGAGGGCCATAGGTTTCACTAGTGGCTTCTCTCGAGAGCATAAGTATTCTATGGTGGGTGGACAAATTACTGTTGAGCAATTGACAGAATTGAGCATAGTTATGAGAATATCTAGGCATGATCATGTATATAGGCATCACGTCCGAGACAAGTAGACCGACTCCTGCCTGCATCTACTACTATTACTCCACTCGTCGACCGCTATCCAGCATGCATCTAGAGTATTAAGTTAAAAACAGAGTAATGCCTTAAGCAAGATGACATGATGTAGAGGGATAGACTCATGCAATATGAAGAAAACTCCATCTTGTTATCCTCGATGGCACCAATACAATACGTGCCTTGCTGCCCTTACTGTCACCGGGAAAGGACACCGCAAGATTAAACCCAAAGCTAAGCACTTCTCCCATTGCAAGAAAGATCGATCTAGTAGGCCAAACCAAACTGATAATTCGAAGAGACTTGCAAAGATAACCAATCATACATAAAAGAATCCAGAGAAGATTCAAATATTATTCATAGATAGACTTGATCATAAACCCACAATTCATTGATCACAACAAACACACCGCAAAAAGAAGATTACATCGAATAGATCTCAACAAGAGAGGGGGAGAACATTGTATTGAGATCCAAAAGGAGAGAAGAAGCCATCTAGCTACTAACTATGGACCCGTAGGTCTGAGGTAAACTACTCACACTTCATCGGAGGGGCTATGGTGTTGATGTAGAAGCCCTCCGTGATCGATGCCCCTCCGGCGGAGCTCCAGAATAGGCCCCAAGATGGGATCTCGTGGATACAGAAAGTTACGGCGGTGGAATTAGGGTTTTGGCTCCGTATCTGATTGTTTGGGGGTACGTGGATATATATAGGAGGAAGGAGTACGTCGATGGAGCAACAGGGGGCCCACGAGGGTAGGGGGCATGCCTGGGGTAGGTGGGCGCGCCCCCTACCTCGTGGCCTCCTCTCTTGTTTCTTGACGTAGGGTCCAAGTCTCCCGGGTCTTGTTCGTTGAGAAAATCATGTTCCGGAAGGTTTCATTCCATTTGATATTCCTTTTCTTCGAAACCCTAAAACAGGCAAAAACAACAATTCTGGGCTGGGCCTCCAGTTAATAGGTTAGTCCCAAAAATAATATAAAAGTGGACAATAAAGCCCAATAATGTCCAAAACAGTAGATAATATGGCATGGAGCAATAAAAAATTATAGATATGTTGGAGACGTATCAAGCATCCCCAAGCTTAATTCCTGCTCGTCCTCGAGTAGGTAAATGATAAAAACAGAATTTTTGATGCGGAGTGCTACTTGGCATAATTTTAATGTAATTCTTCTTAATTGTGGTATGAATATTTAGATCCAAAAGATTCAAGACAAAAGTTCATATTGACATAAAAATAATAATACTTCAAGCATACTAACTAAGTAATTATGTCTTCTCAAAATAACATGGCCAAAGAAAGTTCATCCCTACAAAAATCATATGGTTTAGTCATGTTTCATTTTCGTCACACAAGAATGCTCTCATCATGCACAACCCCGATGACAAGCCAAGCAATTGTTTCATACTTTAGTAATCTCAAACCTATAAACTTTCACGCAATATATGAGCACGAGCCATGGACATAGCACTATGGGTGGAATGGAATATAATGAGGGGGTTATGTGGAGAAGACAAAAAAGGAGAAAGTCTCACATCAATGAGGCTAATCAATGGGCTATGGAGATGCCCACTGATTGATGTTAATGCAAGGAGTAGGGATTGCCATGCAACGGATGCACTAGAGCTATAAATGTATGAAAGCTCAACAAAAGAAACTAGTGGGTGTGCATCCAACTTGCTTGCTCACGAAGACCTAGGGCACTTGAGGAGGCCCATTGTTGGAATATACAAGCCAAGTTCTATAATGAGAAATTCCCACTAGTATATGAAAGTGACAAAACAAGAGACTCTCTAACATGAAGATTAAGGTGCTATGTATACTTTGAAGCACAAGTATGGCAAAGGATAGTAACATTGTCCCTTCTCTCTTTTTCTCTCATTTTTTTGGCCTTCTCTTTTTTTGGGGCCTTTTTTTATATTCCTCACTTGGGACAATGCTCTAGAAAATGATGATCATCACACTTCTATTTATTTACAACTCAATGATTACAACTCGATACTAGAACAAAAGATGACTCTATATGAATGCCTCCGGCGGTGTACCGGGATATGCAATGAATCAAGAGTGACATGTATGAAAGAATTATGAACGGTGGCTTTGCCACAAATACTATGTCAACTACATGATCATGCTAAGCAATATGACAATAATGAATGTGTCATGATGAACGGAATGATGGAAAGTTGCATGGCAATATATCTCGGAATGGCTATGGAAATGCCATAATAGGTAGGTATGGTGGCTGTTTTGAGGAAGATATAAGGAGGTTTATGTGTGAAAGAGCGTATCATATCACGGGGTTTGGATGCACCGCCGAAGGTTGCGCCAACTCTCAATGTGAGAAAGGGCAATGCACAGTACCGAAGAGGCTAGCAAGGATGGAAGGGTGAGAGTGCGTATAATCCATGGACTCAACATTAGTCATAAAGAACTCACATACTTATTGCAAAAATCTACAAGTCATAAAAAACCTCGGTACTACGTGCATGCTCCTAGGGGGATAGATTGGTAGGAAAAGAGCATCGCTCGTCCCCGACCGCCACTGATAAGGAAGACAATCAAATAACACCTCATGTTTCAAATTTGTTGCATAACGTTTACCATACGTGCATGCTACGGGACTTGCAAACCTCAACACAAGTATTTATCAATTTCACAACTGCTCAACTAGCATTACTTTGATATTATTACCTCCATATCTCAAAACAATCATCAAGCATCAAACTTCTCTTAGTATTCAAAACACTCTTAAGAAATTTTTACTAACTTCGAATACCTAGCATATTAGGATTTTAAGCAAATTACCATGCTATTAAGACTCTCAAAATAATCTAAGTGAAGCATGAGAGATCAATAGTTTCTATAAAACAAATCCACCACTGTGCTCTAAAAGATATAAGTGAAGTACTAGAGCAAAAATTATATAACTCAAAAGATATAAGCGAAGCACATAGAGTATTCTAACAAATTCCAAATTATGTATGGCTCTCTCAAAAGGTGTGTACAGCAAGGATGATTGTGGTAAACTAACAAGCAAAGACTCAAATCATACAAGATGCTCCAAGCAAAACACATATCATGTGGCGAATAAAAATATAGCTCCAAGTAAAGTTACCGATAGAAGTAGACGAAAGAGGGGATGCCTTCCGGGGCATCCCCAAGATTTGGCTTTTAGGTGTCCTTAGATTATCTTGGGGGTGCCATGGGCATCCCGAAGCTTAGGCTCTTGCCACTCCTTGTTCCATAATCCATCAAATCTTTACCCAAAACTTGAAAACTTCACAACACAAAACTTAAAGTAGAAAATCTCGTGAGCTCCGTTAGCGAAAGAAAACAAAAGACCACTTCAAGGTACTGTAATGAACTCATTCTTTATTTATGTTGATGTTGTACCTACTGTATCACAACTTATCTATGGTTTATAAACTATTTTACTAGCCATAGATTCATCAAAATAAGCAAACGACACACAAAAACATAATCTGTCAAAAACAGAACAGTCTGTAGTAATCTGTAGCTAGCGCAAGATATGGAACCCCAAAAATTCTAAAATAAATTGCTGGATGTGATGAATTTATCTATTAATCTGCAAAAAGAATTAACTAAATAGCACTTTCCAAATAAAAATGGCAGCAGTTCTCGTGAGCGCTAAAGTTTCTGTTTTTTACAGCAAGTTCAACAAGACTTTCCCCAAGTCTTCCCAATGGTTCTACTTGGCACAAACACTAATTAAACACAAAAAAACAACCAAAACAGAGGTAAATTATTTATTACTAAACAGGAGCAAAAAGTAAGGAATAAAAATAAAATTGGGTTGCCTCCCAACAAGCTCTATCGTTTAACGCCCCTAGCTAGGCATAACAAGCAAGAATAGATCTAGGTATTGCCATGTTTGGTAGGCAATTCATAAGTGGCTCTCATAATAGATTCATAAGGTAATTTAATTTTCTTTCTAGGAAAGTGTTCCATGCCTTTCCTCAATGGAAATTGGAATCTAATATTTCCTTCCGTCATATCAATAATTGCACCAATCATTCTAAGGAAAGGTCTACCAAGAATAATAGGACATGAAGGATTGCAATCTATGTCAAGAACTATAAAATCCACGGGCACATAATTCCTATTTGCAACAATAAGAACATCATTAATTCTTCCCATAGGTTTCTTAATAGTGGAATCTGCAAGGTGCAAGTTTAAAGAGCAATCATCAAAATCACGGAAACCTAACAAGTCACACAAAGTCTTTGGAATCGTGTAAACACTAGCACCCAAATCACATAAAGCATAGCATTCATGATATTTAATTTTAATTTTAATAGTTGGTTCCCACTCATCATAAAGTTTTCTAGGGATAGAAACTTCCAATTCAACTTTTTCTTCATAAGATTGCATCAAGGCACCAACGATATGTTTAGTAAACGCTTTATTTTGACTATAAGCATGAGGAGAATTTAGCACGGATTGCAACAAGGAAATACAATCAATCAAAGAGAAATTTTCATAGTTAAATTCCTTAAAATCCATAATAGTGGGTTTAGCAACATCTAGGGTTTTAATTTCTTCAATCCCACTTTTATCAATTTTAGCATCAAGATCAACAAATTCCGAATTCTTAGAACGCCTTCTAGGTAAAGGTGGATCATATTCAGTCCCATCATTATCAAGATTCATATTGCAAAACAAAGATTTAATAGGGGACACATCAATAACTTTTATATCTTCATCATTATTTTCATAGGAATCCGGTTTAGCGGCCATCTTATTAACTAAGGTGGCTTGCTTATCCGAAATTTCAGCAATCAATTTCTCAAGGTGATCAATTTGGGATCTTAAACCATCGAATTCTTTAGACATATCATCAAGCTCTTTATTCATAAAACTCATAAAACTTTTCTGTTCTTTAAGCTCATTTCTGAAGAAACTATTATGTTCAAATTGCAAAACCATAAATCTCCTGACATTGCTTTCGATCTCTTCTAGCCTTTTAAGGTTGAGATCACCAAATTTAGGTAGAGCCATCGTGACAAGCAAGCAAACTAACACAACAAAAAGCAAGCGGGCAAAATGAGGAAAATAGAGAAAGAAAGGGAGGATAGAGAGAGAAGGCGAATAAAACGGCAAGGGTGAAGTGGGGGAGAGGAAAACGAGGGGCAAATGGCAAATAATGTAATGCAGGAGATAAGGGTATGTGATGGGTACTTGGTATGTTGACTTTTGCGGAGACCCCCCCGGCAACGGCGCCAGAAATCCTTCTTGCTACCTCTTGAGCACTGCGTTGGTTTTCCCCGAAGAGGAAGGGATGATGCAGCAAAGTAGCGTAAGTACTTCCCTCAGTTTTTGAGAACCAAGGTATCAATCCAGTAGGAGGCTACACGCAAGTCCCTCGTACCTGCACAAAACAAATAAATCCTCGCAACCAACGCAAATAGGGGTTGTCAATCCCTATGAGGCCACTTACGAGAGTGAGATCTGATAGATCTGATAAAGATAATATTTTTGGTAATTTTGTGATAAAGATGCAAAGTAAAATAAAGGCAAAGTAAATAGCAAAGGAAATAACTAAGTAGTTGGAGATCAATATGATAAAGATAGACACGGGGGCCATAGGTTTCACTAGTGGCTTCTCTCAAGAGCATAAGTATTCTATGGTAGGTGAACAAATTACTGTTGAGCAATTGACAGAATTGAGCATAGTTATGAGAATATCTAGGCATGATCATGTATATAGGCATCACGTCCGAGACAAGTAGACCGATTCCTGCCTACATCTACTACTATTACTCCACTCATCGACCGCTATCCAGCATGCATCTAGAGTATTAAGTTAAAAACAGAGTAACGCCTTAAGCAAGATGACATGATGTAGAGGGATAGACTCATGCAATACGAAGAAAACCCCATCTTGTTATCCTCGATGGCAACAATACAATATGTGCCTTGCTGCCCTTACTGTCACCGGGAAAGGACACCGCAAGATTGAACCCAAAGCTAAGCACTTCTCCCATTGCAAGAAAGATCAATCTAGTAGGCCAAACCAAATTGATAATTCGAAGAGACTTGCAAAGATAACCAATCATACATAAAAGAATTCAGACAAGATTCAAATATTATTCATAGATAGACTTGATCATAAGCCCACAATTCATCGGTCACAACAAACACACCGCAAAAATAAGATTACATCGAATAGATCTCCACAAGAGAGGAGGAGAACATTGTATTGAGATCCAAAAATAGAGAAGAAGCCATCTAGCTACTAACTATGGACCCGTAGGTCTGAGGTAAACTACTCACACTTCATCGGAGGGGCTATGGTGTTGATGTAGAAGCCCTCTGTGATCGTTGCCCCCTCCGGAGGAGCTCCGGAACAGGCCCCAAGATGGGATCTCGTGGATACAGAAAGTTACGGCGGTGGAATTAGGGTTTTGGCTCATATCTGATCGTTTGGGGGTACGTGGATATATATAGGAGGAAGGAGTACGTCGGTGGAGCAACAGGGGGCCCACGAGGGTGGGGGCGCACCTGGGGTAGGTGGGCGCGTCCCCCTACCTCGTGGCCTCCTCTCTTGTTTCTTGACGTAGGGTCCAAGTCTCCTGGGTCTTGTTCGTTAAGAAAATCACGTTCCCGAAGGTTTCATTCCATTTGGAGTCCGTTTGATATTCCTTTTCTTCGAAACCCTAAAACAGGCAAAAAACAACAATTATGGGTTGGGCCTCCGGTTAATAGGTTAGTCCCAAAAATAATATAGAAGTGGATAATAAAGCCCAATAATGTCCAAAACAATAGATAATATGGCATGGAGCAATCAAAAATTATAGATACGTTGGAGACGTATCAGTATGAACCATAGAGAAGTTGGAATACAGTAGGTTTAACACCAATATAAATAAAGAATGAGTTCATTACAGTACCTTAAGCGGTGATTTGTTTTCTTATAATAACGGAGCTCATAAGATTTTCTGTTGAGTTTTGTGTTGTGAAGTTTACAAGTTTTGGGTGATGATTTGATGGATTATGGAATAAGGAGTGGCAAGAGCCCAAGCTTGGGGATTCCCAAGGCACCCCAAGGTAAAATTCAAGGACAACCAAAAGCCTAAGCTTGGACGCATCCCCTCTTTCGTCTTCGTCTATCGGTAACTTTACTTGAGGCTATATTTTTATTCAACACATGATATGTGTTTCGCTTGGAGCGTCTTGTATGATTTGAGTCTTTGCTTTTTAGTTTGCCACAATCATCCGTGCTGTACACACCTTTTGGGAGAGACACACATGAATTGGAATTTATTAGAATACTCTATGTGCTTCACTTATATCTTTTGAGCTAGATAATTTTGCTCTAGTGCTTCACTTATATCTTTTAGAGCACGTCGGTGGTTTTGTTTCATAGAAATTATTGATCTCTCATGCTTCACTTATATCATTTTGAGAGTCCTTTAGAACAGCATGGTAATTTGCTTCGGTTATAAAATTGGTCCTAATATGATAGGCATCCAAGATGGGTATAATAAAAACTATCATAGAAAGTGCATTGGATACTATGAGAAGTTTGATACTTGATGATTGTTTTGAGATATGAAGATGGTGATATTAGAGTCATGCTAGTTGAGTAGTTGTGAAGTTGAGAAATACTTGTTCTAAAGTTTGTGGTTCCCGTAGCATGCACATATGGTGAACTGTTATGTGATGAAGTCGGAGCATGATTTATTTATTGATTGTCTTCCTTATGAGTGGCGGTCGGGGACGAGCGATGGTCTTTTCCTACCAATCTATCCCCCTAGGAGCATGCGTGTAGTACTTTGTTTCGATAACTAATAAATTTTTGCAATAAGTATGTGAGTTCTTTATGACTAATGTTTACTCCATGGATTATTGATACGTCTCCAACGTATCTATAATTTTTGATTGCTCCATGCTATATTATCTACTGTTTTAGACATTATTGGGCTTTCTTATCCACTTTTATATTATTTTTGGGACTAAACTATTAACCGGAGGCCCAGCCCAGAATTGTTGTTTTTTGCGTGTTTTAGGGTTTCGAAGAAAAGGAATATCAAACGGAGTCCAAAACGGAATGAAACCTTCGGAAACGTGATTTGCTCATCAGATAAGATACAGTAGACTTGGACCCTCCATCAAGAAAGCCACGAGGTGGTCACGAGGGTAGGGGCGCCCCCCCTAGGGCGCGCCCCCTGCCTCGTGGGCCCCTCGAAGCTCCACCGACACACTTCTTCCTCCCATATATATCCACGTATCCCCAAACGATCAGACGAGGAGCCAAAAACCTAATTCCACCGCCGCAAATTTTTGTATCCATGAGATCCCATCTTGGGGCCTGTTCCAGAGCTCCGCCGGAGGAGGCATCGATCACGGAGGGCTTCTACATCATCATCTAAGCCCCTCCGATGAAGTGTGAGTAGTTTACTTCAGACCTACGGGTCCATAGCTAGTAGCTAGATGGCTTCTTCTCTCTTTTTGGATCTCAATACAATGTTCTCCCCCTCTCTTGTGGAGATCTATTCGATGTAATCTTCTTTTTGCGGTGTGTTTGTTGAGACCGATGAATTTTGGGTTTATGATCCAGTCTATCTATGAATTATATTTGAATCTTCTCTGAATTCTTTTATGTATGATTGGTTATCTTTGCAAGTCTCTTCGAATTGTCAGTTTGGTTTGGCCTACTAGATTGGTTGTTGTTGCCATGGGAGAAGTCCTTAGCTTTGGGTTCAATCTTGCGGTGTCCTTTCCTAGTGACAGAAGGGGCAGCAAGGCACGTATTGTATTGTTGCCATCGAGGATAACAAGATGGTTTTTTTATCATATTGCATGAAACTATCCCTCTACATCATGTCATCTTGCTTAAGGCGTTACTCTGTTTTTAACTTAATACTCTAGATGCATGCTGGATAGCGGTCGATGAGTGGAGTAATAGTAGTAGATGCGAAATTGTTTCGGTCTACTTGTCTTGGACATGATGCCTATGTACATGATCATACCTAGATATTCTCATAACTATGCTCAATTATGTCAATTGCTCAACAGTAATTTGTTCACCCACCGTAGAATACTTATGCTCTTGAGAGAAGCCACTAGTGAAACCTATGCCCCCGGGTCTCTTTCTCATCATATCAATCTCCATCACTTTATTATTGCTTTGTTTTTACTTTTCTTTTACTTTTTACTTTGCATCTCTATATCAAAAATACCAAAAATATTAGTTATCATCTCTATCAGATCTCACTTTCATAAGTGACCGTGAAGGGATTGACAACCCGTCAGCGCGTTGGTTGTGTTGAGTTATTGTTTTTGTGTAGGTACGAGGGACTCGAGCGTAGCCTCTTACTGGATTGATACCTTGGTTCTCAAAAACTGAGGGAAATACTTACGCTGATTTGCTGCATCATCCCTTCCTCTACGGGGAAATCCAATGCAGTGCTCAAGAGTTAGCAAGAAGAATTTCTGGTGCCGTTGCCGGGGAGTCTGCGCAAAAGTCAACGTACCAAGTACCCATCACAATCCCTATCTCCCGCATTACATTATTTGCCATTTTCCTCTCATTTTCCTCTCCCCCACTTCACCCTTGCCATTTTATTTGCCCTCTCTCTCTCTATCCTCCCTCTCTATTTGCCTCTTTTTTCCCATTTGCTTTTTGTTTGCTTGTGTGTTAGTTTTTTTGCTTGTTGTCATGGTTAGTCTCATATCTTCTCAGTTGTCTCCTGAGAATGAAGTTCTAAATTTTAAACAAATGGAGGGAGAAAATCTAAAAGATGCTTGGTATAGAATTTGCAATGCTCAAAATAGATCTACCAGGAAGCAATCTACTTCAGTTCTTCTCCGCAATTTTTATGTAGGTGTTAATCCTTGGTATAGATATATCCTTGATACCATTACCGGAGGGAATTTCTTGGGTAGCCATACTTTTGATTCTTATAATGCTATGTTAGATTTATTTGGCTCACCACCTCTTTTGGTTAATGGAACTATGTTAACTTTGGAGCATGTTATGCAAAGACTTGAAATTATTGAAAATAAAGTTGCTACTATTGAATTAATTGAAAATATAGATAAAAAGATCCACAATCAAATTACCCAATATGGATCTAAGGTAGGAATGACTATGAAAAATATTAAGGAAAAGGAACCCATAGTTAATAAGAAAATAAACTTAGATTCTACTAGAATCGATAAAATTGAGGGTATAATTATGAACATGGGAACCGCTTTTTATTCAGTAAAGAATATTCCAAGTCCTCCTACTAAAATTTCCAAGCTTATGTATGTTCCTAAAAATAAGGGTGAATCATCTAGTAAGGAAACTGCGGATCTTAAATCTATAAGTATTCATCCCAATCTTTTTGCTATCATTAAGGAACCAATTGCTACAAATGAATTTTTAGATCTTGTGCCTAAGAGTTTTATAATCACTAGAAATAAATAAATTCCTAAGGGAGATAGATGCCTCATTGAAGAATTTCCTACCAAAGATGGCAACACCTAGATCTATTCTTGCTTGTTATGCCTAGCTAGGGGCGTTAAACGATAGCGCTTGTTGGGAGGCAACCCAATTTTATTTTTATTCCTTGCCTTTTGCTCCTGTTTAGTAATAAATAAATTATTTAGCCTATGTTTTGGTTGTGTTTTTTGTGTTTAATTAGTGTTTGTGCCAAGTAGAACCGTTGGGAAGACTTGGGGAAAGTCTTGTTGAACTTGCTGTAAAAAACAGAAACTTTACCGCTCACGAGAACTGCTGTCATTTTTATTTGGAAAGTGCTATTTAGTTAATTCTTTTTGAAGATGATTAATAGATAAATTTTTCACGTCCAGCAGTTTATTTTAGAATTTTTGGGGTTCCAGATCTTGCGCTAGCTACAGATTACTACAGACTATTCTGTTTTTGACAGATTCTGTTTTTCGTGTGTTGTTTGCTTGTTTTGATGAATCTATGGCTAGTAAAATAGTTTATAATCCATAGAGAAGTTGGAATACAGTAGGTTTAACACCCATATAAATAAAGAATGAGTTCATTACAGTACCTTGAAGTGGTCTTTTGTTTTCTTTCGCTAACGGAGCTCATGAGTTTTCTACTTTAAGTTTTGTGTTGTGAAGTTTTCAAGTTTTGGGTAAAGATTTGATGGATTATGGAACAAGGAGTGGAAAGATCCTAAGCTTGGGGTTGCCCATGGCACCCCCAAGATAATCTAAGGACACCTAAAAGCCAAAGCTTGGGGATGCCCCGGAAGGCATCCCCTCTTTTTCGTCTACTTCTATCGGTAACTTTACTTGGAGCTATATTTTTATTCACCACATGATATGTGTTTTGCTTGGAGCGTCTTTTATGATTTGAGTCTTTGGTTATTAGTTTACCACAATCATTATTTCTGTACACACCTTTTGAGAGAGCCATACATGATTTGGAATTTGATAGAATACTCTATGTGCTTCACTTATATCTTTTGAGCTTTATAGTTTTGCTCTAGTGCTTCACTTATATCTTTTAGAGCACGGTGGTGGATTTGTTTTATAGAAACTATTGTTCTCTCATGCTTCACTTAGATTATTTTGAGAGTCTTAGTAGAATGGTAATTTGCTTAAAATCCTAATATGCTTGGTATGCAAGATTAATAATAAAACTTTCGTATGAGTGTGTTGAATACTAAGAAAAGTTTGATGCTTGATGATTGTTTTGAGATATGGAGGTAATAATATCAAAGTCGTGCTAGTTGAGTAGTTGTGAAATTGAGAAATACTTGTGTTGAGGTTTGCAAGTCCCGTAGCATGCACGTATGGTAAACGTTATGCAACAAATTTGAGACATGAGGTGTTATTTGATTGTCTTCCTTATGAGTGGCGGTCGGGGACGAGCGATGGTCTTTTCCTACCAATCTATCCCCCTAGCAGCATGCGCGTAGTGCCGGGGTTTTTGATGACTTGTAGATTTTTGCAATAAGTATGTGAGTTCTTTATGACTAATGTTGAGTCCGTGGATTATACGCACTCTCACCCTTCCATCCTTGCTAGCCTCTTCGGTATCGTGCATTGCCCTTTCTCACATTGAGAGTTGGCGCAAACTTCGCCGGTGCATCCAAACCCCGTGATATGATACGCTCTTTCACACATAAACCTCCTTATATCTTCCTCAAAACAGCCACCATAGCTACCTATTATGGCATTTCCATAGCCATTTCGAGATATATTGCCATGCAACTTTCCATTATTCCGTTCATCATGACACATTCATCATTGTCATATTGCTTAGCATGATCATGTAGTTGACATTGTATTTGTGGCAAAACCACCATTCATTTTTTCTTTCATACATGTCACTCTTGGTTCTTTGCATATCCCGGTACACCTCCGAAGGCATTCATATAGAGTCATCTTTGTTCTAGTATCGAGTTGTAATCATTGAGTTGTAAATAAATAGAAGTGTGATGATCATCATTATTAGAGCATTGTCCCAAGTGAGGAATATATAAAAAAAAGAAAGACCATAAAAAGAGAGAAGGCCCAAATAAGGAGAAAGGCCATAAAAAGGAAAAGGCCCAAAAAATGAGAGAAAAAGAGGGAAGGGACAATGTTACTATCCTTTTACCACACTTGTGCTTCAAAGTAGGACCATGATCTTCATAGTAGTCAGTCTCTCATGTTATCACTATCATATACTAGTGGGAATTTTTCATTATAGAACTTGGCTTGTATATTCCAACAATGGGCCTCCTCAAGTGCCCTAGGTCTTCATGAGCAAGCAAGTTGGATGCACACCCACTAGTTTCTTTTGTTGAGCTTTCATACATTTATAGCTCTAGTGCATCCGTTGCATGGCAATCTCTACTCCTTGCATTAACATCAATCGTTGGGCATCTCCATAGCCCATTGATTAGCCTCGTTGATGTGAGACTTTCTCCTTTTTGTCTTCTCCACATAACCCCCCTCATTATATTCTATTCCACCCATAGTGCTATGTCCATGGCTCGCGCTCATATATTGCGTGAAAGCTTATAGGTTTGAGATTACTAAAGTATGAAACAATTGCTTGGCTTGTCATCGGGGTTGTGCATGATGAGAGCATTCTTGTGTGACGAAAATGAAACATGACTAAACCATATGATTTTGTAGGGATGACCTTTCTTTGGCCATGTTATTTTGAGAAGACATAATTGCTTAGTTAGTATGCTTGAAGTATTATCATTTTTATATCAATATGAACTTTTGTCTTGAATCTTTTGGGTCTGAATATTCATACCACAATTAAGAAGAATTACATTAAAATTATGCCAAGTAGCACTCCTCATCAAAAATTCTGTTTTTATCATTTACCTACTCGAGGACGAGCAGGAATTAAGCTTGGGGATGCTTGATACATCTCCAACGTATCTATAATTTTTTATTGCTCCATGCTATATTATCTACTGTTTTAGACATTATTGGGCTTTATTATCCACTTTTATATTATTTTTGGGACTAACCTATTAACCGGAGGCCCAACCCAGAATTGTTGTTTTTTGCTTGTTTTAGGGTTTTGAAGAAAAGGAATATCAAACGGAGTCCAAACGGAATGAAACCTTCGGAAACGTGATTTTCTCATCAGATAAGATCCAGGAGACTTGGACCCTCCGTCAAGAAAGCCATGAGGTGGTCACGAGGGTAGGGCCCCCCTAGGGCGCGCCCCTTGCCTCATGTGCCCCTCGAAGCACCACCGATGTACTTCTTCCTCCCATATATATCCACGTATCCCCTAACGATCAGAAGAGGAGACAAAAACCTAATTCCACCGCCGCAACTTTCTGTATCCACGAGATCCCATCTTGGGGCCTGTTCCGGAGCTCCGCCGGAGGAGGCATCGATCATAGAGGGCTTCTACATCATCATCCAAGCCCCTCCGATGAAGTGTGAGTAGTTTACTTCAGACCTACGGGTCCATAGCTAGTAGCTAGATGGCTTCTTCTATCTCTTTTGGATGTCAATACAGTGTTCTCCCCCCCTCTTGTGGAGATCTATTCGATGTAATCTTATTTTTGCGATGTGTTTGTTGAGATCGATGAATTGTGGGTTTATGATCCAGTCTATCTATGAATAATATTTGAATCTTCTTTGAATTCTTTTATGTATGATTGCTTATCTTTGCAAGTCTCTTCAAATTATTAGTTTGGTTTGGCCTACTAGATTGGTTGTTCTTGCCATGGGAGAAGTTCTTAGCTTTGGGTTCAATCTTGCGGTGTCCTTTACCAGTGACAGAAGGGGCAGCAAGGCACGTATTGTATTGTTGCCATCGAGGATAACAAGATGGGGTTTTTATCATATTGCATGAAACTATCCCTCTACATCATGTTATCTTGCTTAAGGCGTTACTCTGTTTTTAACTTAATACTCTAGATGCATGCTGGATAGCGGTCGATGAGTGGAGTAATAGTAGTAGATGCAGAATCATTTCGGTCTACTTGTCTCGGACGTGATGCCTATACACATGAACATACCTAGATATTCTCATAACTATGCTCAATTCTGTCAATTGCTCAACAGTAATCTGTTCACCCACCGTAGAATACTTATGCTCTTGAGAGAAGCCACTAGTGAAACCTATGGCCCCCGGGTCTCTTTCTCATCATATCAATCTCCATCACTTTATTATTGCTTTGTTTTTACTTTGCTTTTTACTTTTTACTTTGCATCTCTATATCAAAAATACCAAAAATATTATTTATCATCTCTATCAGATCTCACTTTTGTAAGTGACCATGAAGGGATTGACAACCCCTAAGCGCGTTGGTTGCGTTGAGCTATTGTTTTTGTGTAGGTACGAGGGACTCGAGCGTAGCCTCCTACTGGATTGATACCTTGGTTCTCAAAAACTGAGGGAAATACTTACGCTACTTTGCTGCATCATCCCTTCCTCTTCGGGGAAATCCAACGCAGTGCTCAAGAGGTAGCAATTATACGCACTCTCACCCTTCCACCATTGCTATCCTCTCTAGTACCGTGCAACTTTAGCCGGTACCATAAACCCACCATATAACTTCCACAAAACAGCCACCATACCTACCTATTATGGCATTTCCATATCCATTCCGAGATATGTTGCCATGCAACTTTCCACCGTTCCGTTTATTATGACATGCTTAATCATTGTCATATTGCTTTGCATGATCATGTAGTTAACATCATACTTGTGGCAAAGCCACCTTTATAATTCTTTCATACATGTCACTCATGAGTCATTGCACATCCCGGTACACTGCCGGAGGCATTCACATAGAGCCATATTTTGTTCTAAGATTTGAGTTGTAATTTTTGAGTTGTAAGTAAATAAAGTGTGATGATCATCATTATTAGAGCATTGTCCCATGTGAGGAAAGGATGATGGAGACTTTGATTCCCCCACAAGTCGGGATGAGACTCCAGACGAAAAATAAATAAAAAGAAAATAAAAAAAGAGGCCATAAAAAGGAGGAAAGGCCCAAATAAAAAAATGAGAGAGAAAAGAGAGAAGGGACAAGGTTACTAACCTTTTACCACACTTGTGCTTCAAAGTAGCACCATGATCTTCATGATAGAGAGTCTCCTATGTTGTCACTTCCATATACTAGTCAGAATTTTACATTATAGAACTTGGCTTGTATATTCGAATGATGGGCTTCCTCAAAATGCCCTAGGTCTTCGTGAGCAAGCAAGTGGATGCACACACACTTAGTTTCTTTTGTTGAGCTTTCATACACTTATAGCTATAGTGCATCCGTTGCATGGCAATCCCTACTCACTCACATTGGTATCTATTGATGGGCATATCCATAGCCCGTTGATACACCTAGTTGATGTGAGACTATCTTATCCTTTTTTGTCTTCTCCACAACCACCATTCTATTCCACCTATAGTGATATGTCCATGGCTCACGCTCATATATTGCGTGAAGATTGAAAAAGTTTGAGAACATCAAAAGTATGAAACAATTGCTTGGCTTGTTATCGGGGTTGTGCATGATTTAAATACTTTGTCTAGTGAAGATAGAGCATAGCCAGACTATATGATTTTGTAGGGATAACTTTCTTTGTCCATGTTATTTCGAGAAGACATGATTGCTTTATTAGTATGCTTGAAGTATTATTATTTTTATGTCAATATTAAACTTTTGTCTTGAATCTTTCGGATCTGAACATTCATGCCACAGTAAAGAAAATTACATCGAGAATTATGCTAGGTAGCATTCCACATCAAAAAATTCTGTTTTAATCATTTAGCTACTCAAGGACAAGCAGGAATTAAGCTTGGGGATGCTTGATACGTCTCCAACGTATCTATAATTTTTGATTGTTCCATGCTATTATATTATCTTTTTTGGATGTTAATGGGCTTATTTATACACTTTTATATTATTTTTGGGACTAACCTACTAATCCAAGTGTCGGTGTACTAGAATAGGGGTACCTTAGTACCCCGAACTTGTGCATGGGCAGTTGCAGCACCCCGCGGCAAAGGCTTGCCGGGCGAACGCCAAGATCCACCACGGTTCCCTTGGAGCCATCCAAGAACAAAGTATTTAAGCTAAGGATACAAGACCCCGGCAAGAGGAGCTTGCCGGGAAGGCCAACCAAGGCGCTCCAAGGAACTTGCCGCGATGCGCCACGCGCTCCGGCAAGGTAACAAGGCCCCGGCAAGAGGAGCTTGCCGGGAAAACTAACCAAGGTACCTCGAGGCCCAGTGAGTGACAAGCTTCCGAACCCGACAAGATAACAACAGCGGCAAGGCGCTTGCCGCGGCAGGCGGCCACTCTGCGTTCACGCTCCAGCGCATCCACCAACGTGTCGCTCTGGGGGCCTCTCCGGGCGTGCGTGGCGGGAGGCTGTGCAGCCAGCGGTGCGCAGTGGCATGCGAAGCTGACAAGATCACCATCGTGGCGAGCGGTGGCGCCCCTAACGGTCCTTTTTTGCACTGTTCGGGCGACTCAGACGGGCATTTAATGCCCTTGTCCCCTGCCGTCAGAGTTAGGTAGGGCGCACTGTACAAGCAACTGTATCAACTACCTCGCTTTTTACGTTTTTACCCTCCTCTGCGTTGCCACCTGTCGGTGACCCCTTTAGCGTATAAAAGGAGGCCCATGCGCAACGTAGAGGGGGTTCGGGTCGTTCGGTTCGGAGCCTCAGACAGTTTGTTTCGATCCATTCGTAGCCCAGAGAACATCACACTCTCGCTTTGGAGAGCAAGAACACCAGATAATACAACCAGACAAGCAGCAGTAGGAGTGTTATCTCTCCGGAGAGCTCCGAAGCTGGGTAAACTACTCGTGTGCCTCGCCTCGATCTGCTCTTCGTGCGATCTCCGCCCCCCGCCGAACCGAAAGGGGCCCGGTCCGCCGGCCCCATAGGTGTTCGAGGATCAGTTTCCCCGACACCAAGGCCTAGTGCAAATTGTTGTTTTTTTGCCTACTTCAGTGTTTCGCAGAAAAGGAATATCAAACAGAATCCAAACGGAATGAAACCTTCGGGAGAGTTATTTTTGGAACAAACGTGATCCAGGGGACTTGGAGTAGACATCAATAAATCAACGAGGAGGCCAGGAGGCAGGGAGGCGCTCCTGCCCCCTGGGCGCGCCCCCACCCTCGTGGGCCCCTTGTAGCTCCATCGACCTACTTATTCCTCCTATATATGTCCATATACCCCGAAAACATCCAGTAGCACCACAAAACCCTGTTTCCACTGCCGCAACCTTCTGTACCCAAGAGATCCCATCTTGGGGCCTTTTCCGGAGCTCCGCCGGAGCGGGAATCGATCATGGACGGCTTCTACATCAACACCATAGCCTCTCCGATAATGTGTGAGTAGTTTACCACGGACCTTCGGGTCCATAGTTATTAGCTAGATGGCTTCTTCTCTCTCTTTGGATCTCAATACAATGTTCTCCTCGATCTTCTTGGAGATCTATTCGATGTAACTCTTTTTGCGGTGTGTTTGTCGAGATCCGATAAATTGTGGGTTTATGATCAAGTTTATCTATGAACAATATTTGATTCTTCTCTGAATCTTTTATGTATGATTGGTTATCTTTGCAAGTCTCTTCGAATTATCAATTTGGTTTGGCCTACTAGATTGATCTTTCTTGCAATGGGAGAAGTGCTTAGCTTCGGGTTCAATCTTGTGATGTCCTTTCCCAGTGACAGCAGGGGCAGCAAGGCACGTATTGTATTGTTGCCATCGAGGACAAAAAGATGGGGTTTATATCATATTGCTTGAGTTTATCCCTCTACATTATGTCATCTTGCCTAATGCGTTACTCTGTTCTTATGAACTTAATACTCTAGATGCATGCTGGATAGCGGTTGATGTGTGGAGTAATAGTAGTAGATGCAGAATCGTTTCGGTCTACTTGTCGCGGACGTGATGCCTATATACATGATCATGCCTAGATATTCTCATAATTATGCACTTTTATATCAATTGCTCGACAGTAATTTGTTCACCCACCGTAATACTTATGCTATCTTGAGGGAAGCCACTAGTGAAACCTATGGCCCCGGGTCTATCTTTTATCATATACGTTTCCAATCTATTTTATTTTGCAATCTTTACTTTCAATCTATATCACAAAAATACCAAAAATATTTATTTACTTATTATCTCTATCAGATCTCACTCTTGTAAGTGACCGTGAAGGGATTGACAACCCCTTTATCGCGTTGGTTGTGAGGTTCTTGTTTGTTTGTGCAGGTACGTGGGACTTGTGTGTAGTCTCCTACTGGATTGATACCTTGGTTCTCAAAAACTAAGGGAAATACTTACGCTACTTTGATGCATCACCCTTTCCTCTTCAATGGAAAACCAACGTAGTGCTTAAGAGGTAGCAACACCTTTTTGGGAGAGACACACAGGAATCGGAATTTATTAGAATACTCTATCTGCTTCACTTATATCTTTTGAGCTAGATAATTTTGCTCTAGTGCTTCACTTATATCTTTTTAGAGCACGGTGGTGGTTTTATTTTATAGAAATTATTGATCTCTCATGCTTCACTTATATTATTCTGTGAGTCTTTTAGAACAGCATGGTAATTTGCTTTGGCTATAAAATTAGTCCTAATATGATAGGCATCCAAGATGGGTATAATATAAACTTGCATATAGAGTGCATTGAGTACTATGATAAGTTTGATACTTGATGATTGTTTTGAGATATGAAGATGGTGATATTAGAGTCATGCTAGTTAAGTAATTGTGAAATTGAGAAATACTTGTGTTGAGGTTTGCAAGTCCCGTAGCATGCACATATGATAACCGTTGTGTGACAAATTTGAAGCATGAGGTGTTCTTTGATTGCCTTCCTTATGAGTGGCGGTCGGGAATGAGCGATGGTCTTTTCCTACCAATCCATACCCCTAGGAGCATGCGCATAATGCTTGGTTTTGATGACTTGTAGATTTTTGCAATAAGTATGTGAGTTCTTTATGACTAATGTTGAGTCCATGGATTATACGCACTCTCACCCTTCCATCCTTGCTAGCCTCTTCAGTACCGTGCGTTGCCCTTTCTCACCTCGAGAGCTGGTGCAAACTTCGCCGGTGCATCCAAACCCCATGATATGATACGCTCTTTCACACATAAACCTCCTTATACCTTCCTCAAAACAGCCATCATACCTACCTATTATGGCATTTCCATAGCCGTTCTGAGATATATTGCCATGCAACTTTCCACCGTTCCGGTTTTTTTGACACGCTCCATCATTGTCATATTGCCTTGCATGATCATGTAGTTGACATCGTATTTGTGGCAAAGCCACCGCTCATAATTTTTTATACATGTCACTCTTGAATCATTGCATATCTTAGTACACCGCCGGAGGCATTCATATAGAGTCATATTTTGTTCTAGTATCGAGTTGCAATTTTTGAGTTGTAAATAAATAGAAGTGCGATCATCATCATTATTAGAGCATTGTCCCATGACGAAATAATTAAATAAAAGAGAGAAAGGCCAAAAAAGAGAAGGCCCAAAAAAATGAGAGAAGAAGAGAGAAGGGGCAATGTGACTATCCTTTTTCGACACTTGTGCTTCAATGTAGCACCATGATCTTCATGATAGAGAGTCTCTTATTTTGTATCTTTCATATACTACTGGGAATTTTTCATTATAGAACTTGGCTTGTATATTCCAACAATGGGCTTCCTCAAAATGCCCTAGGTCTTCGTGAGCAAGCAAGTTGGATGCACACCCACTTAGTTTCTTTTGTTGAGATTTCATACATTTATAGCTCTAGTGCATCTGCTGCATGGCAATCCCTACTCCTCACGTTGACATCAATTGATGGGCATCTCCATAGCATGTTGATTAGCCGCGTCAATGTGAGATTTTCTCCTTTTTTGTCTTCTCTACACAACCTCCATCATCATATTCTATTCCACCTATTGTGCTATGTCCATGGCTCGCGCTCATGTATTGCGTGAAAGTTGAAAAAGTTTGAGAATACTAAATTATGAAACAATTGCTTGGCTTGTCATCGGGGTTGTGCATGATTAGAGCATTTTGTGTGACGAAAATGAGGCATGGCCAAACTATATGATTTTGTAGGGATGAGCTTTCTTTGGCTATGTTATTTTGAGAAGACATAATTGCTTGGTAAGTATGCTTGAAGTACTATTGTTTTTATGTCAATATTAAACTTTTGTCTTGAATCTTTGGATCTGAATATTCATGCCACAATAAAGATAATTACATTGAAAATTATGTTAGGTAGCATTCCACATCAAAAATTCTGTTTTTTATCATTTACCTACTCGAGGACGAGTAGGAACTAAGCTTGGGGATGCTTGATACGTCTCCAACGTATCTATAATTTTTGATTATTCCATGCTATTATATTATCTATTTTGGATGTTTAATGGGCTTTAATATGCACTTTTATATTATTTTTGGGACTAACCTATTAACCGAAGGCCCAGTGCAAATTGTTGTTTTTTTGCCTATTTCAGTGTTTCGCAGAAAAGGAATATCAAACGGAATCCAAATGGAACGAAACCTTCGCGGGGATCTTTCTTGGAACAAACACAACCCAGGATATTTGGAGTACAAGTCTGGAAGTCCGCAAAGCTTCCACGAGGCAGGGGGCGCGCCTAGGGGGTAGGCGCACCCCCACCCTCGTGGGCCCCATGGAGCTCCATCGAAGTACTTCTTTTGCCTATATATACCCATGTACCCTAAAAACATCCAGGAGAGCCACGAAACCACTTTTCCACCGTTGCAACCTTCTGTACCCGTGAGATCCCATCTTGGGGCCTTTTTCGGTGATCTGCCGGAGGGGGATTCGATCACGGAGGACTTCAACATCAACGCCATAGCCTCTCCGATGATGTGTGAGTAGTTTACCACAGACCTTCGGGCCCATAGTTATTAGCTAGATGGCTTCTTCTCTCTCTTTGATCTTTAATACAAAGTTCTCCTCGATGTTCTTAGAGATCTATTTGATGTAATACTCTTTTGCGGTGTGTTTGCCAAGATTCGATGGATTGTGGGTTTATGATCAAGATTATCTATGAACAATATTTGGTTCTTCTCTGAATTCTTATATGCATGATTTGATATCTTTGCAAGTCTCTTCGAATTATCGGTTTAGTTTGGCCTACTAGATTGATCTTTCGTGCAATGGGAGAAGTGCTTAGCTTTGGGTTCAATCTTGTGGTGTCATTTCCTAGTGACAGCAGGGGCAGCAAGGCACATATTGTATTGTTGCCATCGAGGATAAAAATATGGGGTTTATATCATATTGCTTGAGTTTATCCCTCTACATCATGTCATCTTGCCTAATGTGTTACTCTGTTCTTATGAACTTAATACTCTAGATGCATGATGGATAGCGGTCGATGTGTGGAGTGATAGTAGTAGATGCATAATTGTTTCGGTTTACTTGACACGGACATGATGCCTATGTTCATTTTCGTGCCTAGATATTCTCATAACTATGCGCTTTTCTATCAATTGCTCGGCAGTAAATTGTTCACCCATCGTAATTTATGCTATCATGATAGAAGCCACTAGTGAAACCTATGGCCCATGGGTCTACTTTACATTGTATAAGTTTCCAATCTATAATTCTAGTTACTATTTATTTTGCAATCTTTATTTTCCAATCTATACAACAAAAATACCAAAAATATTTATCTTATTATCTTTATCAGATCTCACTTTTGCAAATGGCTGATACGTCTCCAACGTATCTATAATTTTTGATTGCTCCATGCTATTATATTATCTATTTTGGATGTTAATGGGCTTTATTTTACACTTTTATATCATTTTTGGACTAACCTACTAACCGGAGGCCCAACCCAAATTGCTGTTTTTTGCCTATTTTAGAGTTTCGTCGAAAAGGAATATCAAACGGAGTCCAAACGGAATGAAACCTTCGGGAACGTGATTTTCTCTACAAACATGATCCACGAGAGTTGGAGTGGGCGTCAAGAAACAACCGAGGAAGCCATGAGGCAGGGGGCGCGCCTATCCCCCTCGGCGCGCCCTCCATCCTCGTGGGCCCCTCGTTGCTCCACCGACGTACTTCTTCCTCCTATATATATCCATGTACCCCCAAACATCCAGGAGCACCACGAAAACCTAATTCCACCAACGCAACCTTCTGTACCCGAGAGATCCCATCTTGGGGCCTTTTCCGGAGCTCCACCGGAGGGGGCATTGATCATGGAGGGCCTCTACATCAACTCCATGGCCTCTCCGGTGATGTGTGAGTAGTTTACTTCAGACCTTCGGGTCCATAGTTATTAGCTAGATGGCTTCTTCTCTCTCTTTGGATCTCAATACAAAGTTCTCCTCGATCCTCTTGGAGATCTATTCGATGTAATCTTCTTCTGCGATGTGTTTGTTGAGATCCGATGAATTGTGGGTTTATGATCCAGATTATCTATGAACAATATTTGATTCTTCTCTAAATTCTTTTATGTATGATTGGTTTATCTTTGCAAGTCTCTTCGAATTATTAGCTTGGTTTTGCCTACTAGATTGATCTTTCTTGCAATGGGAGAAGTGCTTAGCTTTGGGTTTAATCTTGAGGTGCTCGATCCAAGTGACAGAAAGGGAAACGACACATATTGTATTGTTGCCATCGAGGATAAAAAGATGGGATTTATATCATATTGCATGAGTTTATCCCTCTACATCATGTCATCTTACTTAAAGCATTACTCTGTTCTTATGAACTTAATACTCTAGATCATGCTGGATAGCGGTCGATGTGTGGAGTAATAGTAGTAGATGCAGAATCGTTTCGGTCTAATTGTCACGGACGTGATGCCTATATACATGATCATACCTAGATATTCTCATAACTATGCTCAATTCTATCAATTGCTCGACAGTAATTTGTTTACCCACCGTAATACTTATGCTCTTGAGAGAAGCCACTAGTGAAACATATGGCCCCCGGGTCTATCTTCCATCATATTAATCTTCTAATACTTAGTTATTTCTATTGCCGTTTATTTTACTTTGCATCCTTATTTCTCTTTATCATAAAAATACCAAAAATGTTATCTTATCATATCTATCAGATCTCACTCTCGTAAGTGACCGTGAAGGGATTGACAACCCCTTTATCACGTTGGTTATGAGGTTTTTATTTGTTTGTGTAGGTGTGTGGGACTTGAGCGAGATCTCCTACTGGATTGATACCTTGGTTCTCAAAAACTGAGGGAAATACTTACGCTACTTTACTGTTGGAAATATGCCCTAGAGGCAATAATAAAATGGTTATTATTGTATTTCCTTGTTCATGATAATTGTCTATTGTTCATGCTATAATTGTATTAACCGGAAATCGTAATACATGTGTGAATACATAGACCACAACATGTCCCTAGTAAGCCTCTAGTTGACTAGCTCGTTGATCAATAGATGGTCATGGTTTCCTGACCATGGACATTGGATGTCATTGATAACGAGATCACATTATTAGGAGAATGATGCGATGGACAAGACCCAATCTTAAGCGTAGCACGAGATCGTGTAGTTCGTTTGCTAAAGCTTTTCTAATGTCAAGTATCATTTCCTTAGACCATGAGATTGTGCAACTCCCGGATACCGTAGGAATGCTTTGGATGCACCAAACGTCACAACGTAACTGGGTGGCTATAAAGGTGCACTACATGTATCTCCGAAAGTGTCTGTTGGGTTGGCACGACTCGAGACTGGGATTTGTCACTCCGTATGACGGAGAGGTATCTCTGGGCCCACTCGGTAATGCATCATCATAATGAGCTCATTGTGACTAAGTAGTTGGTCACGGGATCATGCATTACGGAACGAATAAAGTGACTTGCTGGTAACGAGTTTGAACGAGGTATTGGGATACCGACGATCGAATCTCGGGCAAGTAACGTACTGATTGACAAAGGGAATTGTATACGGGATTGCTTGAATCCTCGACATCGTGGTTCATCCGATGAGATCATCGTGGAACATGTGGGAGCCAACATGGGTATCCAGATCCCGCTGTTGGTTATTGGCCGGAGAGTTGTCTTGGTCATGTCTGCATGATTTCCGAACCCGTAGGGTCTACACACTTAAGGTCCAATGACGCTAGGGTTATAGGGAAAGTTTGTACATGGTTACCGAATGTTGTTCGGAGTCCCGGATGATATCCCGGACGTCACGAGGAGTTCCGGAATGGTCCGGAGGTAAAGAATAATATATAGGAAGTGAGGTTTTGACCACCGGAAGTGTTTCGGGCGTCACCGGTAATGTACCGGGACCACCGGAGGGTTCCAGGGGTCCACCGGGAGGGGCCACCAGCCTCGGAGGCTTGCATGGGCCAAGAGTGGGAAGGGACCAGCCCATGAGTGGGCTGGTGCGCCTCCCACCAGGGCCCAAGGCACAGCTAGGAGGAGAAGGGGGAAACCCTAGGCGCAGATGAGCCTAAGGCCCACCCTAGGGCTCGCCCCCCCCCCTCTCCCCCTCTTGGCCGCCCCTCCATCCCATCTAGGGCTGCCGCCCCCTAGGGGTGGGAACCCTAGAGGGGGCGCACCCTCCTCCCCTCCTCCTATAAATAGTGGGGATTTTGGGGCTGCCCAACACACGAGTCTCTCTCCCTCTTGGCGCAGCCCTACCCCTCTCCCTCCTCATCTCTTGCAGTGCTTCGCGAAGCCCTGCTAGCGTGCCATGCTCCTCCACCATCACCACACCGTCGTGCTACTGCTGGACGGAGTCTTCCCCAACCTCTCCCTCTCTCCTTGCTGGATCAAGGCGCGGGAAACATCACCGGGCTGTACGTGTGTTGAACGCGGAGGCGCCGTTGTTCGGCGCTTAGATCGGAATCGACCGTGATCTGAATCGCTGTGTGTACGACTCCACCAACCGCGTTCTTGTAACGCTTCCGCTTAGCGATCTTCAAGGGTATGAAGATACACTCCCTCTCTCTCGTTGCTAGTATCTCCTAGATTGATCTTGGTGACTCATAGGAAAATTTTGAATTATTGCTACGTTCCCCAACAGTGGCATCATGAGCTACGTCTATGCGTAGATTCTATGCATGAGTAGAACACAAAGCAGTTGTGGGCGATGATTTGTTCAATTTGCTTACCGTTACTAGTCTTATCTTGATCCGGTGGCATTGTGGGATGAAGCGGCCCGGACCGACCTTACACGTATGCTTACGTGAGACTGGTTCCACCAACTGACATGCACTTGATGCATAAGGTGGCTGGCAGGTGTCTGTCTCTCCCACTTTAGTCGGATCGGATTCGATGAAAAGGGTCCTTATGAAGGGTAAATAGCAATTGTCATATCACCGTTGTGGTTTTGTGTAGGTAAGAAACGTTCTTGCTAGAAACCCATAGCAGCCACGTAAAACATGCAACAACAATTAGAGGACGTCTAACTTGTTTTTGCAGGGTTTGCTATGTGATGTTATATGGCCAAAAGGATGTGATGAATGATATATGTGATGTATGAGATTGATCATGTTCTTGTAATAGGAATCACGACTTGCATGTCAATGAGTATGACAACCGGCAGGAGCCATAGGAGTTGTATTAATTTATTGTATGACCTACGTGTCAATGAAAAATGCCATGTAATTACTTTACTTTATTGCTAACCGTTAGCCATAGTAGTAGAAGTAATAGTTGGCGAGACAACTTCATGAAGACACGATGATGGAGATCATGGTGTCATGCCGGTGACGAAGGTGATCATGCCGCGCCTCGAAGATGGAGATCAAAAGGCGCAAGATGATATTGGCCATATCATGTCACTTTATGATTTGCATGTGATGTTTGTCATGTTTACATCTTATTTGCTTAGAACGACGGTAGCACAAATAAGATGATCCCTCGCTGAAATTTCAAGAAAGTGTTCCCCCTAATTGTGCACCGTTGTGAAGGTTCATTGTTTCGAAGCACCACGTGATGATTGGGTGTGATAGATTCTAACGTTCGCATACAATGGGTGTAAGCCAGATTTACACATGCGAAACACTTAGGTTGACTTGACGAGCCTAGCATGTACAGACATGGCCTCGAAACACAATAGACCGAAAGGTCGAACATGAGTCGTATAGTAGATACGATCAACATGAAGATGTTCACCGATGATGACTAGTCCGTCTCACGTGATTATCAGACACGGCCTAGTTGACTCGGATCATGTATCACTTAGATGACTAGAGGGATGTCTATCTAAGTGGGAGTTCATTAAATAATCAAGTGAACTTAATTATCATGAACATAGTCAAAAGGTCTTTGCAAATTATGTCGTAGCTTATGCTTTAGTTCTACTGTTTTAGATATGTTCCTAGAGAAAATTTAGTTGAGAGTTGACAGTAGCAATTATGTGGACTGGGTCCGTGAACGGAGGATTTTCCTCATTGCTGCACAGAAGGGTTATGTCCTTAATGCACCGCTTAGTGTGTTGAACCTCGAGCGTCGTCTGTAGATGTTGGGAAACATCTGACATACACGTTTTTATGACTACGTGATAGTTCAGTGCGTAATACTAACGGTTTAGAATTGTGAAACGTCGCAAAACATATGAGATGTTCCAAAGACTGAAATTGGAATTTCAGACTAGTGCCCACGTCAAGAGGTATGAGACCTCTGACAAGTTTCTTGAGCATGTGCTCAAATTGTCTGAGTACTACAATCGCTTGAATCGAGTGGGAGTTAATCTTCCAGATGAGATAGTGATGGTTCTCCATAGTCACTGCCACCAAGCTATTGGAGCTTCGTGATGAACTATAACATATCAGGGATAGACATGATGATCCTTGAGAAACTCGCGATGTTTGACACCATGAAAGTAGAAATCAAGTAGGACCATCAATTGTTGATGATTAAACCACTAGTTTCAAGAAGGGCAAGGCAAAGAAGGGATACTTCATGAAACGGCAAATCAGTTGCTGCTCTAGTGAAGAAACCCAAGGTTGAACCAAACCCGAGACTAAGTGCTTCTATAATGAGGGGAACAGTCACTGAAGCAGAACTGCCCTAGATACTTGGTAGATGAGAAGGCTGGCAAGGTCGACAGAAGTATTTTGGATATACGTTATATTAATGTGTACTTTACTAGTACTCCTAGTAGCACCAGGGTAATAAATACCGGTTCAGTTGCTAAGTGTTAGTAACTCGAAATAAAAGGCTACGGAGACTAGCTAAAGGTGAGATGATGATATGTTGGAAGTGTTTCCAAGGTTGATGTGATCAAACATCACACGCTCCCTCTACCATCGGGATTGGTGTTAAACCGAAATAATTGTTATTTGGTGTTTGCGTTGAGCATAGACATGATTCGATTATGTTTATCGCCATACGGTTATTCATTTAAGGAGAATAATGGTTACTCTGTTTATTTGAATAATACCTTCAATGGTCTTGCACCTAAAATGAATGGTTTATTGAATCTCGATCGTAGTGATACACATGTTCATGCCAAAAGATACAAGATAGTAATGATAGTACCACATACTTGTGGCACTGCCATCTGAGTCATGTTGGTATAAAACGCATGAAGAAGCTCCATGTTGATGGATCTTTGGACTCACTCATTTTTTAAAAGATTGAGACATGCGAACCATGTCTATTGGTAGATATGCATGAAGAAACTCCATACAGATGGATCGTTTGGACTTACTTGATTTTGAATCACTTGAGACATGCAAATCGTACCACATGGGCAAGATGACTGAAAGGCCTCGTTTTCAGTAATATGGAACAAGAAAGCAACTTGTTGGAAGTAATACATTTTGATGTGTGCAGTCCAATGAGTGCTGAGGCACACAGTGGATATCGTTATGTTCTTACTTCACAGATGATTTGAGTAGATGCTGAGTATATTTACTTGATGAAACACAAGTCTGAATTATTGAAAGGTTCAAGTAATTTTCAGAGTGAAGTTGAAGATCGTCGTGACAAGATGATAAAATGTCTATGATATGATCATAGAGATGAATATCTGAGTTACGAGTTTGGCACACAATTAAGACATTGTGGAAATTGTTTCACAACTAATACCACCTGGAACACCATAGTGTGATGGTGTGTTCGAACATCATAACTGCACCCTATTGGATATGGTGCATACCATGATGTCTCTTATTGAATTACCACTATCGTTTATGGGTTAGGCATTAGAGACAACCGCATTCACTTTAAATAGGGCACCACACAATTCCGGTGAGACGATGCCGTATGAACTATGGTTTAGAGAAACCTAAGCGGTCGTTTCTTAAAAGTTTGGGGCTGCGACGCTTATGTGAAAAAGTTTCAGGCTGATAAGCTCGAACCCAAAGCGGATAAATGCATCTTCATAGAATACCCAAAAAATAGTTGGGTATACCTCCTATTTCAGATCCGGAAGCAAAAGTGATTGTTTCTAGAAATGGGTCCTTTCTCGAGGAAAAGTTTCTCTCGAAAGAATTGAGTGGGAGGATGGTGGAGACTTGATGAGGTTATTGAACCGTCACTTCAACTAGTATGTAGCAGGGCACAGGAAGTTGTTCCTATGGCACCTACACCAATTGAAGTGGAAGCTTATGATAGTGATCATGAAACTTCGGATCAAGTCACTACCAAACCTCATAGATCGACAAGGATGCGTACTACTTCAGAGAGGTACGTAATCCTGTCTTGGAAGTCATGTTGCTAGACAACAATGAACCTACGAGCTATGGAGAAGCGATGGTGGGCCCGGATTCGGACGAATGGCTCGAGGCCATAAAATCCGAGAGAGGATCCATGTATAAAACAAAGTATAGACTTTGAAAGAACTACTTGATGGTCATAAGGCTGTTGGGTGCAGATGGATTTTAAAAGGAAGACGGACAATGATGGTAAGTGTCACCATTAAGAAAGCTCAACTTGTCGTTAAGATGTTTCCCGACAAGTTCAAGGAGTTGACTACGATGAGACTTTCTCACTCGTAGCGATGCTTAGAGTCTGTTGGAATTATGTTGGCAGTTACTGCATTATTTATGAAATCTTGCAGATAGGATGTCAAAACATTGTTTCCTTGACAATTTTCTTGAGGAATGGTTGTATGTGATACAACTAGAAGGTTTTGTCAATCCTGAAAGATGCTAACAAGTATGCAAAGCTCCAGCAATCCTTCTAAGGACTGGAGTAAGCATCTCGGAATTGGAATGTACGCTTTGATGAGATGATCAAAGATTTTGGGTTTATACAAAGTTTACGAGAAACTTGTATTTCCAAAGAAGTGAGTGGGAGCACTATAGAATTTTTGATGAGTATATGTTGTTAACATATTGTTGATCAGAAATGATGTAGAATTTCTGGAAAGCATGCAGGGTTATTTGAAAAGTGTTTTTCAATGAAAAACCTGGATTAAGCTACTTGAACATTGAGCATCAAGATCTATAAGGATAGATCAAAAAACGCTTAATAGTACTTTCAAATGAATACATACCGTGACAAGATTTTGAAGGAGTTCAAAATAGATCGGCAAAGAAGGAGTTCTTGGCTATGTTACAAGGTGTGAGTATTGAGTAAGACTCAAGACCTGACCACGGCAGAAGAGAGAGAAAGGACGAAGGTCGCCCCCTATGCTTTAGACGTAGGCTCTACAATATGCTATGCTGTGTACCGCACCTGAAGTGTGCCTTGCCATGAGTCAGTAAAGGGGTACATGAGTGATCCAGGAATGGATCACATGACAGCGGTCGAACTTATCCTTAGTAACTAGTGGACTAAGGAATTTTCTCGATTATGGAGGTGGTAAAAGAGTTCGTCGTAAAGGGTTACGTCGATGCAAACTTTGACACTAATCCGGATGACTCTAAGTAGTAAACCAGATTTGTATAGTAGAGCAGTTATTTGGAATAGCTCAAAGTAGCATGTGGTAGCTGCATCTACAAGATGACATAGAGATTTGCAAAGCACACATGGATCTGAAAGGTTCAGACCCATTGACTAATAAACCTCTCTCACAAGCAAGATATGAACAAACCCCATGGGTGTTGGATTCATTACAATCACATAGTGATGTGAACTAGATTATTGACTCTAGTGCAAGTGGGAGACTGTTGGAAATATGCCCTAGAGGCAATAATAAAATGGTTATTATTGTATTTCCTTATTCATGATAATTGTCTATTGTTCATGCTATAATTGAATTAACCGGAAACTGTAATACATGTGTGAATACATAGACCACAACATGTCCCTAGTAAGCCTCTAGTTGACTAGCTCGTTGATCAATAGATGGTCATGCTTTCCTGACCATGGACATTGGATGTCATTGATAACGGGATCACATCATTAGGAGAATGATGTGATGGACAAGACCCAATCTTAAGCGTAGCACAAGATCGTGTAGTTCATTTGCTAAAGCTTTTCTAATGTCAAGTATCATTTCCTTAGACCATGAGATTGTGCAACTCCCGGATACCGTAGGAATGGTTTGGGTGCACCAAACGTCACAACATAAGTGGGTGGCTATAAAGGTGCACTACAGGTATCTCCAAAAGTGTCTGTTGGGTTGGCATGAATCGAGACTCGGATTTGTCACTCCGTATGACGGAGAGGTATCTCTGGGCCCACTCGGTAATGCATCATCATAATGAGCTCATTGTGACTAAGTAGTTGGTCACGGGATCATGCATTACGGAACGAGTAAAGTGACTTGCTGGTAACGAGATTGAACGAGGTATTGGGATATCGACGATCGAATCTCGGGCAAGTAACGTACCGATTGACAAAGGGAATTGTATACGGGGTTGCTTGAATCCTCGACATCGTGGTTCATCCGATGAGATCATCGTGGAACATGTGGGAGCCAACATGGGTATCCAGATCCCACTGTTGGTTATTGGTCGGAGAGTTGTCTCGGTCATGTCTGCATGATTCCCGAACCCGTAGGGTCTACACACTTAAGGTCCGATGACGCTAGGGTTATAGGGAAAGTTTGTACGTGGTTACCGAATGTTGTTTGGAGTCCCGGATGGGATCCCGGACGTCACTAGGAGTTCCGGAATGGTCTGGAGGTAAATAATAATATATAGGAAGTGAGGTTTTGACCACCGGAAGTGTTTCGGGCGTCACCGGTAATGTACCGGGACCACCGGAGGGTTCCGGGGGTCCACCGGGAGGGGTCACCAGCCCCGGAGGCTTGCATGGGCCAAGAGTGGGAAGGGACCAGCCCCTGAGTGGGATGGTGCGCCTCCCACCATGGCCCAAGGCATAGCTAGGAGGAGAAGGGGGGAAACCCTAGGCGCAGATGGGCCTAAGGCCCACCCTAGGGCGCGCCCCCCTCTCCCCCTCTTGGTCGCCCCCTCCATCCCATCTAGGGCTGCCGCCCCCTAGGGGTGGGAACCCTAGAGGGGGCGCACCCTCCTCCCCTCCTCATATAAATAGTGGGGGTTTTGGGGCAGCCCAACACACGAGTCTCTCTCCCTCTTGGCGCAGCCCTACCCCTCTCCCTCCTCGTCTCTTGCAGTGCTTGGCGAATCCCTGGTGGCGTGCCACGCTCCTCCACCATCACCACGCCGTCGTGCTGCTGCCGGACGGAGTCTTCCCCAACCTCTCCCTCTCTCCTTGTTGGATCAAGGCACAGGAGACGTCACCGGGATGTACGTGTGTTGAACGCGGAGGCGCCGTTGTTCGGCGCTTAGATCGGAATCGACCGCGATCTGAATTGCTACGTGTACGACTCCACCAACTGCGTTCTTGTAACGCTTCCGCTTAGCGATCTTCAAGGGTATGAAGATACACTCCCTCTCTCTCGTTGCTAGTATCTCCTAGATTGATCTTGGTGACTCATAGGAAAATTTTGAATTATTGCTACGTTCCCCAACATCTACTGCATCACCCTTTCCTCTTCAAGGGAAAACCAACACTGTGCTCAAGAGGTAGTAGTGGCCGTGAAGAGATTGACATCCCCTTTTATCGCATTGGTTGCAAGGTTCTTGATTGTTTGTGCAGGTACTAGGCGACTTTCGTGTAGTCTCCTACTGGATTGATACCTTGGTTCTCAAAAACCGAGGGAAATACTTACGGTACTTTGCTGCATCACCCTTTCCTCTTCAAGGGAAAACCAACGCATGCTCAAGAGGTAGCAAGAAGGATTTCTGGCGCCATTGCCGGGGATATCTACGCTCAAGTCAAGACATACCTAGTACCCATCATAAACTCTTCTCCCTCGCATTACATTATTTGTCATTTGCCTCTCGTTTTCCTCTCCCCCACTCCACCTTTGCCGTTTTATTCACCCCTCTTCCATTCGTCCTTCTGTTTTCTCGTGTTACCATGTGCCTTCTTTTAGCTTGCATCTTCGCTTGATAAATATCTATTGATATGGATCCTCATCCGCTTGCCAATCTTTTTAAGAGATCCAATTATGATGAACCAATTGCTAGTGAGTTTTGTGCACTGGATTATATTTATGAAGTTCTGCTTGAAATTCGTGAATCTGAAAATTGTGATGAAGTACTTTATGAAGTGATTCATGATAGATCTTTGAATAAAAAGCATGATTGCAATGATGTTATTATAAATTCTATGAATGTCAATTATGCTAATAATATGCAAAACCTTAAGCTTGGGGGTACTAGTTTTCCTATGTCTACTACTTGTTGCAATGATCATGATTGGGGTGATTCTTCTTATGATCTTGAAAATTTATTTAAGCCCCATGATGAATATGAGATCGATAATATTGTTTGCAATAATATTGAAAGTGGGTTTGGAGAGGTCATGACTTTATTTTATGATAATCCCACTATTTTGGAAGAGTGTAAACTTTGCATGCATGTGGATCATGAAGAGAAAATTTTATGTGATAGCTATATTGTTGAATTTGATTATGATCCTACATGTAATTATTATGAGAGCCCCATATGGATTGCATACGAAAGATGATAATGCCTAGAACTATTCTTGTTTTTATGCCTAGCTAGGGGCGTTAAACGATAGCGCTTGTTGGGAGGCAACCCAATTTTAATTTTGTTCCTTGCTTTTTGTTCCTGTTTAGTAATAAATAGATCATCTATCCTCTATTATTATTGTGTATTTTATGTTTTAATTAGTGTTTGTGCCAAGTAAAGCCTATAGGATCTTCTTGGGTGATTGTTATTTGATCTTGCTGAAAAAAACAGAAAGTACGCCCTCACGAGAATAATTTTCATCTTTTACCAAAGAGCGATAAAATACCAATTCCAACTGAAGTAGATCAATATACAAATTATTTAGGTCGTCCTAATATTTCAGAATTTTTTGGAGTTACAAAAGTATTCGAAACCTCCAGATTGCTACAGACTATTCTGTTTTTTACAGATTCTGTTTTTCGTGTTTTCTTTGCTTATTTTAATGAATCTATGGTATCGGGGGGTATGAACCATAGAGAAGTTGGAATACAGTAGGTTTAACACCAACATAAATAAATAATGAGTTCATTACAGTACATTAAAGTTGTGGTTTGTTTTCTTATACTAACGGAGCTTGTGAGATTTTCTATTGAGTTTTGTGTTGTGAAGTTTTCAAGTTTTTGGGTAAAGATTTGATGGATTTTGGAACAAGGAGCGGCAAGAGCCTGAGCTTGGGGATGCCAAAGGCACCCCAAGGTAAAATTCAAGGACAACCAAAAGCCTAAGCTTGGACGCATCCCCTCTTTCGTCTTCGTCTATCGGTAACTTTACTTGAGGCTATATTTTTATTCACCACATGATATGTGTTTCGCTTGGAGCGTCTTGTATGATTTGAGTCTTTGCCTTTTAGTTTAACACAATCATCCTTGCTATACACACCTTTTGGGAGAGACACACATGAATCGGAATTTATTAGAATACTCTATGTGCTTCACATATATCTTTTGAGCTAGATAACTTTGCTCTAGTGCTTCACTTATATCTTTTTAGAGAACGGTGGTGGTTTTATTTTATAGAAATTATTGATCTATCATGCTTCACTTATATTATTTTGAGAGTCTTTTAGAACAGCATGGTAATTTGCTTTGGCTATAAAATTAGTCCTAATATGATAGGCATCCAAGATGGGTATAATATAAACTTCCATATAGATTGCATTGAATACTATGAGAAGTTTGATACTTGATGATTGTTTTGAGATATGAAGATGGTGATATTAGAGTCATGCTATTTAAGTAATTTTGAAATTGAGAAATACTTGTGCTGAGGTTTGCAAGTCCCGTAACATGCACGTATGGTAACCGTTGTGTGACAAATTTGAAGCATGAGGTGTTCTTTGATTGCCTTCCTTATGACTGGCGGTCGGGGACGAGCGATGGTCTTTTCCTACCAATCTATCCCCCTAGGAGCACACGCGTAGTGCTTGGTTTTGATGACTTGTAGATTTTTGCAATAAGTATGTCAGTTCTTTATGACTAATGTTGAGTCCATGGATTATACGCACTCTCACCCTTCCATCATTGCTAGCCTCTTCGGTACCGTGCATTACCCTTTCTCACCTCGAGAGCTGGTGCAAACTTCGCCGGTGCATCCAAACTCCGTGATATGATACACTCTTTCACACATAAACCTCCTTATACCTTCCTCAAAACAGCCACCATACCTACCTATTATGGCATTTCCATAGCCATTCCGAGATATATTGCCATGCAACTTTCCACCGTTCCGTTTTTTTACACGCTCCATCATTGTCATATTGCCTTGCATGAACATGTTGTTGACATCGTATTTGTGGCAAAGCCACCGCTCATAATTTTTTATACATGTCACTCTTGAATCATTGCATATCCCGATACACCGCCAGAGGCATTCATATAGAGTAATATTTTGTTCTAGTATCGGGTTGTAATTTTTTAGTTATAAATAAATAGAAGTGTGATGATCATCATTATTAGAGCATTGTCCCGTGAGGAAATAAATAAATAAAAGAGAGAAAGGCCAAAAAATAGAAGGCCCCAAAATTGAGAGAAAAGGAGAGAAGGGGCAATGTTACTATCCTTTTTCCACACTTGTGCTTCAAAGTAGCACCATGATCTTCATGATAGAGAGTCTCTTATTTTGTAACTTTCATATACTAGTGGGAATTTTTCATTATAGAACTTGGCTTGTATATTCCAACAATGGGCTTCCTCAAAATGCCCTAGGTCTTCGTGAGCAAGCAAGTTGGATGCACACCCACTTAGTTTCTTTTGTTGTGCTTTCATACATTTATAGCTCTAGTGCGTCCATTACATGGCAATCCCTACTCCTCACATTGACATCAATTGATGGGCATCTCCATAGCACGTTGATTAGCCGCGTCGATGTGAGACTTTCTCTTTTTTTGTCTTCTCCACACAACCTCCATCATCATATTCTATTCCTCCCATAGTGTTATGTCCATGGCTCGTGCTCATGTATTGCGTGAAAGTTTAAAAAGTTTGAGAATACTAAAGTATGAAACAATTGCTTGGCTTGTGATCAGGGTTGTGCATGATGGGAGCATTTTGTGTGACGAAAATGAAGCATGGCCAAACTATATGATTTTGTAGGGATGAGCTTTCTTTGGCTATGTTATTTTGAGAAGACATAATTGCTTGGTTAGTATGCTTGAAGTATTATTGTTTTTATGTCAATATTAAACTTTTGTCTTGAATATTTGGATCTGAATATTCATGCCACAATAAATATAATTACATTGAAAATTATGTCAGGTAGCATTCCACATCAAAAATTCTGTTTTTTATCATTTACCTACTCGAGGATGAGCAGGAATTAAGCTTGGGGATGCTTGATACGTCTCCAACGTATCTATAATTTTTGATTATTCCATGCTATTATATTATCTGTTTTGGATGTTTAATGGTCTTTAATATGCACTTTTATATTATTTTTGGAACTAACCTATTAACTAAAGGCCCAGTGCAAATTGCTGTTTTTTTCCTATTTCAGTGTTTCGCAGAAAAGAAATATCAAACGGAATGAAACCTTCGCGAGGATCTTTCTTGGAACAAACGCAACCCAGGAGATTTGGAGTACAAGTCTGGAAGTCCGCGAAGCTTCCACGAGGCAGGGGGCGCGCCTAGGGGGTAGGCGCACCCCCACCCTTGTGGGCCCCACGGAGCTCCATCGAAGTACTTCTTTTGCCTATATATACCCATGTACCCTAAAAACATCCAGGAGAGCCAAGAAACCACTTTTCTACCGCCGCAACCTTCTGTACCCGTGGATCCCATCTTGGGGCATTTTCTGGTGATCTGCCGGAGGGGGATTCGATCATGGAGGGCTTCTACATCAACACCATAGCCTCTCCGATGATGTGTGAGTAGTTTACCACAGACCTTCGGGTCCACAGTTATTAGCTAGATGGCTTCTTCTCTCTCTTTGATCTTCAATACAAAGTTCTCCTTGATGTTCTTGGAGATCTATTCGATGTAATACTCTTCTGCGGTGTGTTTGCCGAGATTTGAGGATTGTGGGTTTATGATCAAGATTATCTATGAACAATATTTGGTTCTTCTCTGAATTCTTATATGCATGATTTGATATCTTTGCAAGTCTCTTAGAATTATCGGTTTAGTCTGGCCTACTAGATTGATCTTTCGTGCAATGGGAGAAGTGCTTAGCTTTGGATTCAATCTTGTGGTGTCCTTTCCCATTGACAGTAGGGGCAGCAAAGCACATATTGTATTGTTGCCATCGAGGATAAAAAGATGGGGTTTATATCATATTGCTTGAGTTTAACCCTCTACATCATGTCATCTTGCCTAATGCGTTACTCTGTTCTTATGAACTTAATACTCTACATGCATGCTGGATAGCGGTCGATGTGTGGACTGATAGTAGTAGATGCAGAATCGTTTCGGTCTACTTGACACGGACGTGGTGCCTATGTTCATGATCATGCCTAGATATTCTCATAACTATGCGCTTTTCTATCAATTGCTCGGCAGTAATTTGTTCACCCACCGTAATACTTATGCTGTCATGAGAGAAGCCACTAGTGAAACCTATGGCCCCGGGGTCTATTTTACATCATATAAGTTTTCGATCTATAATTCTAGTTTACTATTTATTTTGCAATCTTTTTTTCCAATCTATACAATAAAAATACCAAAAATATTTATCTTATTATCTTTATCAGATCTCACTTTTGCAAGTGGCCGTGAAGGGATTGACAACCCCTTTTATCGTGTTGGTTGCAAGGTTCTTGATTGTTTGTGCAGTTGCTAGGCGACTTGTATGTAGTTGTAGGATCGAAAGTATGTCTAGAGGGGGGTGATTAGACTACTTGACCAAATAAAACTTATCCTTTTCCCAATTTTAGTTCTTGGCAGATTTTAGCAACTTTGGACAAGTCAAGCAATCTTAACACAATTCAAGCAAGCATGCAAAGAGTATATGAGCAGCGGAAAGTAAAGCATGCAACTTGCAAGAATGTAAAGGGAAGGGTTTGGAGGATTCAAACGCAATAGGAGACACAGATGTTTTTGTCGTGGTTCCGATAGGTGGTGCTATCATACATCCACATTGATGGAGATTTCAACCCACGAAGGGTAACGGCTGCGCGAGTCCACGGAGGGCTCCACCCACGAAGGGTCCACGAAGAAGCAACCTTGTCTATCCCACCATGGCCATCGCCCACGAAGGACTTGCCTCACTAGCGGTAGATCTTCACGAAGTAGGCGATCTCCTTGCCCTTACAAACTCCTTGGTTCAACTCCACAATCTTGTCGGAGGCTCCCAAGTGACACCTAGCCAATCTAGGAGACACCACTCTCCAAGAAGTAACAAATGGTGTGTTGATGATGAATGATAACCCACAAGTATAGGGGATCGCAACAGTTTTCGAGGGTAAAGTATTCAACCCAAATTTATTGATTCGACACAAGGGGAGCCAAAGAATACTCTCAAGTATTAGCAGCTGAGTTGTCAATTCAACCACATCTGGAAACTTAATATCTGCAGCAAAGTGTTTAGTAGCAAAGTAATATGATAGTAGTGGTAACGGTAGCAAAAGGTAACAGTAGTAAAAGTAATGTTTTTGGTATTTTGTAGTGATGATAGCAATAGCAATGGGAAAGTAAATAAGCGAAGAACAATATATAGAAAGCTCGTAGGAAATGGATCAGTGATAGAGAATTATGCCGGATGTGGTTCATCATGTAACAGCCATAACCTAGGGTGACACAGAACTATCTCCAGTCCATTGATATAATGTAGGCATGTATTCCGAATATAGTCATACGTGCTTATGGAAAAGAACTTGCATGACATCTTTTGCCCTACCCTCCCGTGGCTGCGGGGTCCTTACGGAAACTAAGGGATATTAAGGCCTCCTTTTAATAGAGAACCAGAACAAAGCATTAACACATAGTGAATACATGAACTCCTCAAACTACGGTCATCACCGGTAAGTATCCCGATTATTATCACTTCAGGGTTAACGGATCATAACACATAATAGGTGACTATAGACTTGCAAGATAGGATCAAGAACATTCATATATTGATGAAAACATAATAGGTTCAGATGTGAAATCATGGCACTCGGGCCCTAGTGACAAGCATTAAGCATAACAAAGTCATAGCAACATCAATCTCAGAACATAGTGGACACTAGGGATCAAACCCTAACAAAACTAACTCGATTACATGATAGATCCCATCCAACCCATCACCGTCCAGCAAGCCTATGATGGAATTACTCATGCACGGCGGTGAGCATCATGAAATTGGTGATGGAGGATGGTTGATGATGACGATGGCGATGGATTCCCCTCTCCGGAGCCCCGAATGGACTCCAGATCAGCCCTCCCGAGAGGTTTTAGGGCTTGGCGACGGCTCCGTATCGTGAAACGCGATGATTTCTTCTCTCTGATTTTTTTCTCCCCGAAACTCAATATATGGAGTTGGAGACGCAACAGGGAGCCCACGAGGTAGGAGGCACGCCCTAGGGGGCAGGCGCGCCCCCCACCCTTGTGGCAAGGTGGTGGGCCCCTGGCCTTCATCTTTTCCAGGTATTTTTCTTATTTTATGAAAAGTGGCTCCGTGAAGTTTCAGGTCATTCCGAGAACATTTGCTCCTGCACATAAATAACACCATGGTAGTTTTGCTGAAAACAGCGTCAGTCCGGGTTAGTTCCATTCAAATCATGCAAGTTAGAGTCCAAAACAAGGGCAAAAGTGTTTGGAAAAGTAGATACGTTGGATACGTATCAATGAACTCCTCGCTCTTGTGCTTCAAATGATAGTCTCCCCAACACTCAACTCTCTCTCACAGGATATGGATTTGGTGGAAAGAAGATTTGAGTGGAAAGCAACTTGGGCAAGGCTAGAGATCAAGATTCATATGGTAGGAATGCAATATCTTGGCCTCAACACAAGTGTAGGTGGTTCTCTCTCAGAAAAAGTAAGTTGGAAGTGTAGGTTCGTTCTGATGGCTCTCTCCACGAATGAAGAGGGGGTGGAGGGGTATATATAGCCTCCACACAAAATCTAACCGTTACACACAACTTGCCAATCTCGGTGGGACCGAATTGATAAACTCAGTTGGACCGATTCAGCAAAGCTAGTGACCGTTTGGATTTTCGGTGGGACCGACATGCAACTTGGTAGGACCGATATGGTTAGGGTTAGGGCATAACGTAATCTCGGTGAGACCGATTACGCAAACTCGGTGAGACTGATTTTGGTAATAAGCTAACTAGAGAGTTGGTCAGGTAAACTCGGTGGGACTGATCGCTCATCTCGGTGAGACCGAAACGTTACGAAATGGAAACAAAGAGTTTACATTGCAATCTCGGTGAGACCGATCGCTCATCTCGGTGAGACCGAAACGTTACGAAGGGAAACAGAGAGATTACAATCCCATCTCGGTGAGACCGAGATCCCTATCGGTGAGACCGATTTGCCTAGGGTTTGTGGCAGTGGCTATGACATCTGAACTCGGTGGCGCTGGATAGAAAGAATCGGTGGGGCCGAGTTTGACTTTTGGTTTAGGTCATATGTGGATGTGAGAAAGTAGTTGAGGGCTTTGGAGCATATAACTAAGCATTTTGAGCAAGAGCCTCATTAAGCAACAACTCATCCCTCCTTGATAGTATTGGCTTTTCCTATAGACTCAATGTGATCTTGGATCACTAAAATAGAAAATGTAGAGTCTTGAGCTTTGAGCTTGAGCCAATCCTTTTGTCCTTAGCATTTTGAGGGGTCCACTTTTCTCATCCATGCCATGCCAATCATTGAGCTTTCCTGGAATATTAATCTTGAAATAGCATTAGCTCAATGAGCTATATGTTGTTAGGGATTACCAAAACCACCTAGGGATAGTTGCACTTTCAATCTCCCCCTTTTTGGTAATTGATGACAACATATAGATCAAAGCTTCGAAAAATGATAATAGGAGTGAAAAACATTGTCGCTTTGAGAAGTATGTGAAAAGCAAGAGCTCCCCCTAAATTTGTGCATAGTTTAAGATTTGCTTTGGACTACAAATGGACAATGAGTTAGGATCATGGGTTACTCTTCCATGTCACATACATCTTGGTGGAGCACTCAAAATGATAATAATTAAATACATGCACTCATCACCAAGCAAAGTGAATGATCATATGGGGATATAAAAGGATAATGTCATCCAACAAGCATTAAGGTAGCATATGATCAAACACATGATCATCTAAGTATCACACAAAAGCATAAAGTATCTCAAACAAGCAAATAACAAAGTTCAACCACCAAAAACAAGAGAGAACAAAGAGCAACACTCTCTCTCGAAGCCTATGATCTATACATTTTCTCCCCCTTTGGCAACAAGTTACCAAAAAGTTCATAAAAATGCATAGTGCTAGATCGACTCTCAGGCTTGGTCTTCAGCTGGTGGTGTAGATAAAACTCCAAGGATGAAGGCATCAGTTGATGTAGATGGAGCTGGTGGAGTGGGTGCTAGAGCTGGTGGCACTGAAGTTGTAGCTGGTGCAGATGAAGTTGCTCTGGTGTCTGTAACTAGCACTGCAGCAGATCTTTGTCCTCTGGGCACGCTAGCAAAAGCATCAGTGGTAGACTTGCCCTTCTTCTCCTGCACTTCATCCTAAAGTTGCTCAACAACTGACTGTATCTCAGTGATCTTCACATCTAAATCATAGAACTTCTGCTCCATGATCCTCTCCAAGCTCTCCTGGTTTTGAGTCAGGGTGGCCAATCCCTTCTCAGTCCTCAGATTGGAGGCAATCAAGTAGCCAAGCTGATCTTGCTTGCTCTTCAGAAGATATTGAGATGCCTCATCAATGGTTGGCATCTTTGCAGCCTTTTCAGTCCTTGCATTGTCCCTCTTTGCTTGTGCTTGCACAGAAGATGGTTCATTCTCATCCATCACCACAGTGTTGTCCTCAAAGTCCGGGTAGATGGACATGTGTTCCTTGTCCAAGAGATATGTGCCAGTGCCCATCTTGGAGTTGATTAGCTCCTGGATCTGTGGGGCATACCCACAATTTCTCTTCTGATCTACAGCTGTTCTCTTTATGGTTTCCACAATTAGGCTCATGACTTTGAACTTTTGAGGCACATCAAATATGTGAAGCAGATTAATCGCATGGCCTCTGATCATCTTGTGATCACCTGACTTTGGCAATAGAGTGTGCATGAGGATCCAGTTGATTGTTGGCAAACCTGGCAGAAGGTAATGTACTGATCCAAATTTGTGTGTCTCAAGGGCAGCATCTGGGATCTCTCTGTACATATGTGCCATGGTGGTGTGATCCTTCTTCTTCTTGGCATAGACATCCAAGTCATCTTCATTCTCCTCAGGAGCATTGATCAATTTTGCCCATTCTTCAATTGTTGACTGGTACCTGGTACCTTCAGACATCCAGACAATCCTTCCATCTGGGTAGAAATGAGTTGTGGAGTAGAACTGCATAATAAGCTCATCATTCCACTTTGTGAGTTTCTGAGCCACAAACTCATCAACTCTACATGCCTTGAAGCTGTCATATACACCAGGGAAGTGATCCTCATTTTTCAATGAATTTCCAATCAACCCATCTCATGTCACACACTATGGGCTTCTTGTCAAGTAAAATAGTCTCATAGAAGTCTTGTTGTTCCTTTGTATGGAACCTGTAGTCCACAGCAGTCCTTCTCCTGGTGGCATATGGATCAGACTCTCTCCATAGCCTCAATCCTGAATCCTTCCTGATTTTCATATTCTCTGCTACTAGATGAGCATCATTATGATCAGGGAGCTTGGGCTTCAACTTCCTCAAAACAACAATCATCTTCTTCTTCAGCAGCTTGAGGCACTGGGGCCTTGTTCTTCTCCTCAGCAGGGATGTTCCTGGTGCTCCTCTTGGGTTTTGGCTTTGGAGCTGGAGCAGCAGTCTTAGGAGCAGTTTTGGGCTTAGATGGAGCAGCCCCTGCCTTAATTGCATCTCCCATAAGCTTTTGAGCTTTGGGTGCTGGTGTTGCATCCTCTTCCTCTTCTTCAGAATCTCTCATAATTAAGGATCTACCAAGCACTCTGGCAGTGGTCTTCTTGACCCTTTCCTTCCTTTTCTTCTCTGCCACAACCTGTTCTTTGGGTGCAGCTCCCAAAGTTTCTTGAGTGGATGTTCTGGCCTTTGACATAGGAACTCTCATGGCAGGAACCTTTTGCTTCATTCCTAGCTTAGTAGCAGCAGTTGTGCCATATTCCTTTTTCAGAAATTTCCTCTTTGAGGTGGCCTCTTCCTCAATAGCCACATAGTCCTCATCCTCAGAATCTGAGGTTCTCTTCTTTCTGGTCCTGGTGGCTGCCTTAGGCAAGTTGCTGGATGTACTCCTGCTTCCCTCATCAAAGCTACTAGAGGGACTAGTGCCCTCACTCATGTTCACTTGCTCCTCAGACTTGTTCTGACTGTCACTCTGATCTGACATAATGCAAACACTGATAGCAGACCCTGTGAATAGATTATAGATGAGGTAGAGTAGATGAGCATCACAAAGTACAGAGGTTTTTGCAAAAGAATGAGTCAGAAACTTAATTTTAGTTTTCCACAGAAAGCATTTTGGATCTACCGCGATTTGAAAACTCGATGATACCGAAGCAGCTATTGGAACCTAAACTAGTGAACTCGGTCAGACCGAGTCACAGTTCGGTGGCACCGAGACTGCTAGGGTTTCACAAAGAATTGAACTCGGTCACACCGATATGCAATTCTCGGTCTGACCGAGAATCACATGTGCAATGGCCTTAGCCAAATCGGTGGAATCGATTTCAACAACTCGGTTGGTCCGAGATGATTTCGGCGGAAACCTAACCCTAAATTTTCAATCCAGAACTAAACTACAGAGTGATTTCGCTGGATAGAGTGATCTCAATCATGGCAAGATACATGGCGAAACATTGTGCTAGGGATCGGAGTGAGATTAGCACAAGGATCAAGTCCATACCCAAAGTGCGGCGATGGACTTGCTACGGCGGCAACGACGGAGACGATTTCCGTTGACGGCGGCGGAGACTAGCGGCGGGAAGCAGCTGGCGATGAGGAGGACGATCCGGAGACCCAGGGAGGCAGAGCAGGCTGAGCGCGGGCGAAGGGGTTCGGAAATTTTTCCAAATTTTGGCCCGGGCATATATATATAGCCTGACCTTGCCGGTGTGACCGAGTGGAACAACTCGGTGGCACCGAGATGCATAACTGCAAGCAGTTAGTGCAACTCGGTGTGACCGAAAAGTTCAAATCGGTTACACCAAGATTGAAAACCTAGATCGACTTAGTGATCTCGGTATGACCGAAATGGATGAATCGGTCAGACCGAAACACACAAAGAAGTTTTGGAAGTTTAAGTCTATGATGAATCAGGGACTCCGAGTGCTCCTCACACAGAGTGGTTCGAATCTGACTTGATCAAACTTTGTAATGTAGCATGAATAGAGTTTGAGACAAGAAAAGCATAGATAGCTAGAGAAGGTTCTTAGGCATTCTTGTCCATCCATTTGGCAAAAGAAAAAGGAACCAGACAATCAAAACAACAAGTGGATGTCCTCGAATGAGTAAATTATGCAATCAACATGCTCACACAATAAAATGGCAAATGAAATATGTGGAAAAGCATGCACAACCAATTCTATCATCTATCAAGCAATTGGCGATGACTAGGTCATCTATTTATGAGTATATTGACTTAGGAGTCAAATGAGAACATTTGATCATAGGTCACACTCATCATTTGAGCACAAGTGGGGTTATCACTTTTACATAAAGAGTTGTTGTGTTCACACCATTAGAGTTGCTTTAGCTCAATTCTTAGAGTAAAGCTCCCCCTAGATGTGAGATCCCCCTAAGAGGGATGAACTAACCTTGGGTTTTGTCGATGATGACTTCATGTAGGTGTTGAAGATGTGGATTCTCAATGTTGATGTAGATCATTTGGAGCAATCCTTTGGAGTGAGTTGCACTTTCAATACCTACACGGGTTGGTCCCATAAGGAACAAACAAGGATATCCATAGACATAGAGTGATGCACACAGAAGATGATGTCTATGAAAGCATTAGGTTACCTTGTCCCTTGTCTTACCAACAAGAGGGTTTGTGACTCCTTGAACTAGTGCAAGATGTGGAAGTTGATTGCACTTGTGCTTGCCAAAATGATAAGAGTGAAGTATGTTGACGGAGTCACCCTCAGGAACTCTCTCGTTCTTCTTCTTCGGGATCCACATCATCTTGATGGGAATCCTTGAAGTTGTAGTCGTACTTGATGAAGTAGAACTTGATGTAGTCTTGGGAACCCACTTGACCAAGGCCTTGGGTGCTTCTTCAAATGCATCAATTTCCTATTGAAGCTTATCCTTGCCTTTTTGCTCGTGGTCTTGTGGTGGAAGATCATCTTGAGCTTGTGTCCCTTTGAAGGAAGTAGGATCATACTTCTTTTGTTGAGGGACAAACTTTGTCTTGGGGTATTGATCTTCTTCCCACTCAACTCCATTGGCATTGAACTTTCGTTCAAAACCAACACCTTGGTTCTTCCAGTGCCTTCCTTGCTTGCATACAATTTCCTCGAATTGCTTACTCCCGACAAGGCTCTTGTAAACACCTTTCTCTATAATTCCCTTCAATAAACTATTTTATTTCTCAAGTGTAACTTGGCTAAGAGAATCATTAGTGGAATCAAGAGAACTACTAGAAGCAACAACATTGGATTTAGCATGATTATTGTTACTACTAGAGGAAGAATCTTTCTTGTTCTTGTTACTAGACTTGACTTGAGGCATGTAAGTGGATAAGAGTAAACGCTTGGCAATGTAAGAAGAACTTTTCTTGCGAAGATCATCATTGATTGCCTTTAAGAACTCATGCTCTTGCTCAAGGTTGAGCTTTTCAAAATGTAATTTCTCATGAGTCCTTAAAAGTTCTCGATGATCTCCTAAGATAGTTTCATTAGCTAACTTAAGAGTGTTTAGTTCTTTAGTTAGAAACTCAATCTTCTCCTTATCATTGTCATTCGTTTTATCTTAATTAGCATGATTAATTGACGTTTCATCATAGTAACTTAAGAGCATTTAGTTCTTTAGTTAGAAACTCGATCTTCTCCTTATCATTGTCATTCATTTTATCTTGATTAGCATGATTAATTGATGTTTCATCATAGTATTCATCACTAGAGTTGTCAACAAGTAAATCATCATCACCTAACAAGTCATCTTCATCACTATTGAAATCAACATACTCGGGGTGTGATACCTTTGGGCCTTTAGCCATGAAGCATCTTCCAAGTCCTTCATTTGGTGAATCAAATATGTCGTAGGAGTTGGTTGACACAAGTGCTAGACCGGCAACACCTTCATCTTGAGTATATTCGGAGTCGGAGTGATAGCTTCTCTCGGAGTGATTGTCGGAGTCGGAGCCGGATACCCATTCACCAACATGAGCTTGATGTCTTCATTTTGTGTAGCTCCTTGATGACTTGTCCTTCCTTTCCGAATCTTTGCTTCTCCGAGATGGTCTTCGTTCATAACGATCATCTCTACTACTTCTCTCTCTTGATGGTGATTCTTCTCTTCTACTTCTTCTTTTTGTAGAATCTTCTCTTCTCTTGTAGGGTGTCGTACACTCATTGGAATAGTGTCCGGATCTTCCACAATTATAGCAATTTCGCTCTCGACTAGAAGATCTTTTGTCATTGTAGGACCTTGACTTGGAAATTCTCTCTTTGCTTCTACTCTTGTAGAACTTGTTGAAGTTCTTCACCATTAGGCTCAAATCTTAATTGAAGGTTTGTTTCTCACTTGATGATGTGGGAGCTTCACATGAGGCTTTGTAAGCACCACTTGACTTGTTATGGAGCTCCTCCTTATTCTTGAGTGACATCTCATGAGCAACAATTCTTCCAATGACTTCCGTTGGCTTGAGATCTTTGTAATTGGGCATCATTTGGATCAATGTGCATATGGTGTCATATTTTCCGTCCAAAGCTCTTAGGATCTTCTTGATGATGAATTTGTCGGTCATCTCTTCACTTCCTAAGCCGGCGATCTCATTTGTGATAAGATCAAGCCTAGAGTATATTTCAGCGACACCTTCACCATCCTTCATTTTGAACTTGTCAAGCTGACTTTGAAGCACATCCAACTTGGATTCCTTGACGGAGTTGGTACCTTTGTGCATATCAATCAAACAACAACAACAACAACAACAACAAAGCCTTTAGTCCCAAGCAAGTTCGGGTAGGCTAGAGGTGAAACCCATAAGATCTCGCAACCAACTCATGGCTCTGGCACATGGATAGCAAGCTTCCACGCACCCCTGTCCATAGCTAGCTCTTTGTCGATACTCCAATCCTTCAGGTCTCTCTTAACGGACTCCTCCCATGTCAAAATCGGTCGACCCCGCCCTCTCTTGACATTCTCCGCACGCTTTAGCCGTCCGCTATGCACTGGAGCTTCTGGAGGCCTGCGCTGAATATGCCCAAACCATCTCAAACGATGTTGGACAAGCTTCTCCTCAATTGGCATATCAATCAAAGTATCAATCAAAGTATCCCAAATTTCCTTTGCATTCTCAAGATGGCTGATTTTGTTGAATTCTTCGGGGCACAATCCGTTGAAGGATATCACAAGCTTGAGCATTGTATTGCAGCATCTTCAACTCTTCCGCGGTAGCTTCACGGTTCGGTTCTCTCCCATCAAAGAATTCACCTTGCAAGCCAATACACACAATAGCCCATACGGCGGCGTTATGTCCAAGAATATGCATTTTCATCTTATGCTTCCAACTAGCAAAATTAGTACCATCAAAGTAAGGACCTCTACGGTGGTAATTTCCCTCGCTAGACGCCATACTCTCCTAGGTTGTGAAACCAAGGTTATGACGACCAAAAGCTATGGAAATCAAAGCAAATGGAGACCAAAGCTCTGATACCACTTGTAGGATCGAAAGTATGTCTAGAGGGGGGTGATTAGACTAGTTAACCAAATAAAACTTATCCTTTTCCCAATTTTAGTTCTCGGTAGATTTTAGCAACTTTGGACAAGTTAAGCAATCTTAACACAGATCAAGCAAGCATGCAAAGAGTATATGAGCAGCGGAAAGTAAAGCATGCAACTTGCAAGAATGTAAAGGGAAGGGTTTGGAGGATTCCAACGCAATAGGAGACACGGATGTTTTTGTCATGGTTCCGATAGGTGGTGCTATCATACATCCACGTTGATGGAGACTTCAACCCACGAAGGGTAACGACTATGCGAGTCCACGAAGGGCTCCACCCACGAAGGGTCCATGAAGAAGCAACCTTGTCTATCCAACCATGGCCATCGCCCACGAAGGACTTGCCTCACTAGCGGTAGATCTTCACGAAGTAGGCGATCTCCTTGCCCTTACAGACTACTTGGTTCAACTCCAGAATCTTGTCGGAGGCTCCCAAGTGACACCTAGCCAATCTAGGAGACACCACTCTCCAAGAAGTAACAAATGGTGTGTTGATGATAAACTCCTTGCTCTTGTGCTTCAAATGATAGTCTCCCCAACTCTCAACTCTCTCTCACAGGATATGGATTTGGTGGAAAGAAGATTTGAGTGGAAAGCAATTTGGGGAAGGCTAGAGATCAAGATTCATATGGTAGGACTGGAATATCTTGGCCTCAACACAAGTGTAGGTGGTTCTCTCTCAGAAAAAGTAAGTTGGAAGTGTAGGTTCGTTCTGATGGCTCTCTCCATAACTGAAGAGGAGGTGGAGGGGTATATATAGCCTCCACACAAAATCTAACCGTTACACACAACTTGCCAATCTCGGTGGGACCGAATTGATAAACTCAGTCGGACCGATTCAGCAAAGCTAGTGACCGTTAGGATTTATGGTGGGACCGACATGCAACTCGGTAGGACCGATATGGTTAGGGTTAGGGCATAACATAATCTCGGTGAGACCGATTACACAAACTCGGTGAGACCGATTTTGGTAATAAGCTAACCAGAGAGTTGGTCAGGTAAACTCAGTGGGACCGATCGCTCATCTCGGTGAGACCAAAACGTTACGAAGGGGAAACAGAGAGTTTACATTGCAATCTCGGTGGGACCGATCGCTCATCTCGGTGAGACCGAAATGTTACGAAGGGAAACAGAGATATTACAATCCCATCTCGGTGAGACCGAGATCCCTATCGGTGAGACCAATTTGCCTAGGGTTTGTGGCAGTGGCTATGACATCTGAACTCGGTGGCGCTGGATAGAAAGAATCGGTGGGGCCGAGTTTGACTTTTGGTTTAGGTCATATGTGAATGTGAGAAAGTAGTTGAGGGCTTTGGAGCATATCACTAAGCATTTTGAGCAAGAGCCTCATTAAGCAACACCTCATCCCTCCTTGATAGTATTGGCTTTTCCTATAGACTCAATGTGATCTTGGATCACTAAAATATAAAATGTAGAGTCTTGAGCTTTGAGCTTGAGCCAATCCTTTTGTCCTTAGCATTTTGAGGGGTCCACTTTTCTCATCCATGCCATGCCAATCATTGAGCTTTCCTAAAATATTAATCTTGAAATAGCATTAGCTCAATCAGCTATATGTTGTTAGGAATTACCAAAACCACCTAGGGATAGTTTCACTTTCAGTGGTCTCCTACTAGATTGATACCTTGGTTCTCAAAAACTGAGGGAAATACTTATGCTACTTTGCTGCATCACCCTTTCCTCTTCAAGGGAAAACCAACACATGCTCAAGAGGTAGCAGGTATCGATTCAACAGGGACAAAGGGTGCCTCCTCCTAGGCTGGCAGGATCGTGCCAGCATTGGTGCCTCGGCGTGGCGGTGTTGATTGATACATCTCCAACGTATCTACTTTTCCAAACACTTTCTTTTATTTTGGACTCTAATTTGCATGATTTGGATGAAACTAACCCGGACTGACGTTGTTTTCATCAGAACAGCCATGATATTGTTTTTGTGCAAAAATAGAAGTTCTTGGAATTGGACAAAACTTTACGGAGATTTTTTATTGAATAAATATAAAATACTGGGACGAAGACCACCGAAGTGGGACCACCTAATGTCCATGAGACAACAGGGCGCGCTGTGATGTCTTGTGGGGCCTAGAGGCGGCCGTCTGACCTAATTCCAACTCCATAAACTCCGTATTCTCGAGAAAAAATGAAAGAAGAAGTTTCATCGCGTTTTACGATACGGAGCAGCCGCCACCTCCTGTTTTTCATTGGGAGGGCTGTTCTGCAGTCTGGTCGGGGCTCCGGAGAGGGGGATTCATCGTCGTCATCATTATCAACCCTTCTTCATGAACAATTCCATGATGCTCATCACTGGGAGTGAGTAATTCCTTTGTAGGCTTGCTGGACAGTGATGGATATGGATGAGATTTGTCCTGTAATCGAGTCAATTTGTTAGGGCTTGATCCCTAATATCCACTATGTTCTGAGATTGATGTTGCTATAACTTTGCTATGCTCAATGCTTCTCACTAGGTCTCGAGTGCCATGATTTCATATCTAAACCTATTATGGTTTCATGAATATAAGTGAGTTTTAGATCCTATCTTGCAAGTTGTATGCACCTATTACGTGTTATTATCCGTAGACCCCAAGGTGACAATAACTGGGATTCACTCCGGTGATGACCATAGTATGAGGAGTTCATGTATTCACTATGTGCTAATGCTTTGATTTGATTCTCTATTAAAAGGACGTATTAATCACCCTTAGATTTCCTTATGGGCCCCACTGCAACGCGAGGGTAGGACAAAAGATGATAGGCAAGTTCTTATCATAAGCATGTATGACTATATATAGAATACATGTCTGCATTGAATTGATGAATTGTAGCTATTGTATATCGCTCTAGGTTGTGGTTGTTGCTTGATGAGTATCATCCATACAAATATCCATCGATGATCCATTGCCTATGCTTTGCTCATATTGTCTTTGCTAAGTTACTACTGTTGTTGCTACAATTATAATTACTACAAAACTGCTACTGTCACTGTTATTGTTACTATTTCTAATGTTACCGCTACTATCAAACTATCATACTATTATGCTATTAAACTCTTTGCTGCAGAGAAATAACTTTTCAAGTGCGATTGAATTGACAACTCAATTACTAAGGCTTATAAATATTCTTTGGCTCCTCTTGTGTCAAATCAATAAATTTGGGTGAAATAGTACCCTCGAAGACTGTTGCGATCCCCTTACTTGTGGGTCATCATTGATCAAAGGATTCATCGCGGTGGACAAGATGGAAGAGGTGCTATGTGTGTGGGTGTGTTTATTTTCTTCATTGGTTGACTAGCTGAATTTTGGCAACTCACTATGACAAGTTTGTATTGGAGACTAACCTGGATTTGTGATGCTTATAGTTGAGTCTTGCTATATGCAAATGTATCTAAATTTGCTCCCGTTTCATCCAACAGATAATGAGAGCGAGAGAAAAATTCTAAATTAGGCAAGACATCATGAAATTACACAAATTTGATGGAAATACATTCATTAGTTTGAATTTTTTTGACTGGTGAAATATGTCAATTTCAAAATGAGAACGACTAAGGCACATTCGACTAGTTCTCCGCCTGTTGTTGCTAGCCGTCGAGTCTAGATCATGTAAACCAGTTTCATTGTGTTATTTGCATTTTGTTTTACTTGGGTTGTCATTGTGTATTGTTCACTGTGAACTTCACTAAGGTTCTCACCGAGGTCGACTCCATGAAATGCATAACATCATCGGCCCCTACCTCTTTGATGTCTACTACGCAACTTTATTCTTGTAGACTCGTGTTGGGCCTCCAAGCGTAGAGTTTTGTAGGACAATAGTAAGTTTCCCTCAAGTGGATGACCTAAGGATAATCAATCCGTGGGAGGTGTAGGATGAAGATGGTCTCTCTCAAACAACCCTGTAACCAAATAACAAAGAGCCTCTTGTGTCCCCAACACACCAAATACAATGGTAAATTGTATAGGTGCACTAGTTCGGCGAAGAGAGGGTGATACAAGTGTAGTAATGATAGTAGATATTGATTTTTGTAATAGTAGCAATACAAAACAGCAAGGTAGCAAGTAACAAAAGTGAGCACAAAACGGTATTACAATGCTTGAAAATGAGGCCTAGGGTCCGTACTTTCTCTAGTGCAATCTCTCAACAATGCTAATATAATTGGATCATATTACCATCCCTCAAAGTGCGATGAAGAATCACTCCAAAGTTCCTATCTAGCGGAGAAGATAAGAAGAAATTGTTTGTAGGGTAAGAAAGCACCTCAAGGCTATTCTTTCTGATCAGTCTATCCTAGAGTTCGTACTAAAATAACACCAAGCTATTCTTTCCGATCGATCTAACCAAGAGTTCATACTAAAATAACACCATATGATACACATCAACCAACCTTAATGTCACCTAGATACTCCAATGTCACCGCGAGTATCCATGAGTTGATTATACGATATGCATCAAACAATTTCATATTCACAATACTCAATCCAACACAAAGAACCTCAAAGAGTGCCCCAAGATTTCTACCGGAGAAACAAAGACGAGAACGTGCATCAACCCCTGTGCATAGATTACTCCAATGTCACCTAGGGAATCCGCGAGTTGAGTGCCAAAACACATATCAAGTGAATCAATATGATACCCGGGTATACATAGCAAGACATACATCAAGTGCTCTCAAATCTATAAAAGTATTCAATCCGATAAAATGAAATCTCAAAGGGAAAACTCAATTAATCACAACAAGATAGAGAGGGAGAAACAACATATGATCCAACTATATTAACAAAGCCTGCGATACATCAACATCGTGCCAACTCAAGAACACGAGAGAGAGATTAAACACATAGCTACTGGTACAAACCCTCAGCCCTGAGGGTGGACTACTCCCTCTTCATCATGGTGGCTGAGGGAGTCCTGGATTAGGGGGTCTCCGGACAGCCGGACTATATCCTTTGGCCGGACTGTTGGACTATGAAGATACAAGATTGAAGACTTCATCTCGTGTCCGGATGGAACTCTACTTGGCGTGGAAGGCAAGCTAGGCGGTACGGATATAGATATCTCCTCCTTTGTAACCGACCTTGTGTAACCCTAGCCCCCTCCAGTGTCTATATAAACCGGAGGGTTTTAGTCCATAGGACAACATACAATCATACCATAGGCTAGCTTCTAGGGTTTAGCCTCTCCGATATCGTGGTAGATCAACTCTTGTAATACTCATATCATCAAGAATAAATCAAGCAGGACGTAGGGTTTTACCTCCATCAAGAGGGCCTGAACCTGGGTAAAACATCGTGTCCCTTGCCTCCTGTTACCATCCGCCTTAGACGCATAGTTTGGGACCCCCTACCCGAGATCCGCCGGTTTTGACACCGACATTGGTTCTTTCATTGAGAGTTCCTTTGTGTCGTCGCCGTTAGGCTTGATGGCTCCTACTATCATCGATAGCGATGCAGTCCAGGGTGAGACTTTTCTCCCCGGACAGATCTTTGTGTTTGGCGGCTTCGCACTGTGGGCCAACTCGCTTGGCCGTCTGGAGCAGATCGAAAGTTACGCCCCTGGCCACCAGGTCAGGTTTGGAAGCTTAAATTACACGGCCGATATCCGCGGAGACTTGATCTTCGATGGATTTGAGCCCCTGCTTTGTGCACCACGCGGTCACGATGAGTACGATTTAGCTCTACCATCGGACCGTATTCAGGAATCGCACCGGCAGCCGCTTCGAGCCTCAATTCGGAGTCAGTTGCGCCATCCATGGACCGTTGGATAGACCCCGTCACAGAGGCCGTATCCTCAGCGACGATCGAGCCGAATATCGACCTTACTCTTCACGAGAGCCATGTTTCCAAACTGCCAGATCCTTCTCCGGCCACGGGCTCCGAACCGCATGTGCCCATTCCTGTCGAATCCGATTGGGCGCCGATCATGGAGTTTACCTCCGCGGATATTTTTCAGCACTCGCCCTTTGGCAACATATTGAACTCATTAAGGTCTCTCTCCTTGTCAGGAGAGTCCTGGCCGAACTACGTCCAGCAGGATTGGGATGCGGATGACGAAGAAATTCGCCGCCCACCCACCACCCACTTAGTAGCCACTGTTGATGACTTAACCAACATGCTCGACTTCGACTCCGAAGACATCGACGGTATGGACGACGATGCGGGAGGTGAAGAGGAACCACTGCCCACAGGGCACTGGACGCCCACTTCAGCACATGACGTATACATGGTGGACACACCAAAAGAAAACGACGACGAAGAACGGAAGGACGCAACGAAGGGTTGCCCCCTCGAGAAGCAGTCAAAGCGGCGGCGTAAGCGCCGCTCCAAATCCCGCCTCGGCAGAAACAACGATCATATAGACCCAGCGTTAGAGTAGGGTGAACCATCGCCGGACCACGGCAACACGGAGAATCAAACCGAACAACCCGACTCTGTCAAAGATAATAATCCGGACGACATCACACCGGACAGACACCCAGAGCAACAGAATGCCCATCAAAGGCTTGTCGCCACCGCAAGGAGTCTAAAAAAGCAGAAGCAAAGGCTCAAGGCTGCGGAAGACACGCTCAGAATCAGATGGAGTAAAGTAGTCAACACAGCAGCGAAGTACGGTGGTAATCGCCACACCAAGAGCTACCCAAAGCGGAAGTTGCTACCTGAATTTGATGAGGAGGCCTTAGATCCCCCGCAACCAAAAATTAAAACGGCCATATGGCCGGATAGACGACCTCACGGCCAACATAGAGCGGCAAACAACACCGCACATAAGCCAATATGCGATCCACGCGAGGGCTTGCATCAAAAGGACGGCGCAACCAGATCCATCTATGGACCACGCAAGCGCGCTCCAGCATACGATGCAACACAACAAACATCAGAACACCATGGTACACCCAGATACAGGGGTGTTGCACACCCCCTATGTTTCACCGACGAGGTGCTGGACCATGAATTTCCAGAGGGATTCAAACCCGTAAACATAGAAGCATACGATGGAACAACAGACCCTGGGGTCTGGATCGAGGACTATATCCTCCATATCCATATGCTCGAGGAGATGATCTCCATGCCATCAAGTACTTACCCCTCAAGCTCAAAGGGCCAGCTCGGCATTGGCTTAAAAGCCTCCCTGAAAGCTCCATTGGAAGATGGGAAGAGCTCGAAGACGCTTTTCGGGCAAATTTTCAAGGGACTTATGTCCGACCTCCTGATGCGGACGATTTGAGTCATATAACTCAACAGCCCGGAGAGTCAGCCCGAAAGCTTTGGTATAGGTTTCTTACTAAAAAGAACCAAATAGTCGACTGTCCGGACGCTGAAGCCTTGGCAGCTTTTAAGCACAACGTCCGAGATGAATGGCTTGCCAGACACCTCGGCCAAGAAAAGCCGAGAACAATGGCAGCATTAACAAGCCTCATGACCCGCTTTTGCGCGGGCGAGGACAGCTGGCTAGCCCGATGCAGCACCAGCAACCCAAGTACATCTGAAGTTAGAGATGGAAACGGGAAATCACGATGCAGCAAAAATAATAAGCGCCGGAATAAAGAAGACAACCCGAAGAGCACGGCGGTAAACGCCGGATTCAGAAGCACTTGGCTAGCTCAGCAAAAGCCGCCCTCTAAAGGCGCCAGAGATGAATTGTCCAGCCTAAACAAAATTCTGGACCAAATATGTTAGATCCATAGCACCCCCATAAACCTGCAAATCATACCCATAGAGAATGTTGGGTCTTCAAGCAGTCCGGCAAGCTCAACGCCGAACATAAGGGGCAGGATACACCAAGCGAAGACGAGGATGAGCCTCGCAAGCAAAGCACTGGGGAACAGAAGAAATTTCCACCAGAAGTCAAAAAAGTAAACGTGTTACACGTGATAAAGGGGAGAAATAAAGCGGCACTCCCAGATAAATATGCCCAAGGGCCTATTACCGTGGAGTTCTGCCACTGGCTGTCTCAACCGATCACCTTCGACCATCAGGATTACTTGGCAAGTATCCGGTGCGCAGGATGGGCCGCCTTGGTATTAGATCCAATAATTGACGGATACCACTTCACACGAGTCCTGATGGACGGTGGCAGCAGTCTAAACCTGATATATCAGGACACAGTCCGCAAAATGGGGATAGACCCAACGAAAATTTGCCACAGCAATACTACCTCTAAAGGAGTAACGCCAGGCTCAGGGGCTCATTGCACGGGCTCCCTGCTACTAGAGGTTATATTCGGCTTCCCCGATAACTTCCATAGCGAAAATTCAACCTTCCACATTGCTCCGTTCCAAAGTGGCTATCAAGCACTACTTGGACGTGAAGCTTTCGCTCGCTTTAATGCAATACCACATTACGCTTCCCTCACGCTTAAGATGCCTGGTCCACGTGGCATCATTACAGTAAATGGAAATATTGAGCGATCCCTGCGCGCCGAAGAGAGTGCGGCTGCCTTGGCAGTCGCACACTAAAACGGCCTCATCAACTAAAGCATTCGATAGGTCGTCAGGACCACGGACACGGTTAGACGGGTCCGGCGGAGCTATACGTAATTCATACAGGTTTGATGGCCACACGCCTATTACAAATACAAGGGGCTCAACGCGCGCAGACAAGTGGCAATTTTTACTCACCTTGAATTGTACATGGTTTCTTTAAACCTACCTTTTTGCACGACAACTTTTCACCTAAGTTCCTCTCTTTTACAAATGACCATCGTGCTACACCCGTCCAGGATACGGCACAACAGAGACACAGGCGCAGACGTGCAGCAGGGACCCGTTTCAAGGATTCTTTTTAGATTAAGACCCTGCGTCAACCTTTTTTACTGTCTCTTGTTGATACACATCCCTCGGATTCTCAGTACAATTGAGAAGGATGCTGACATCTTGGCATGTGGCCACGTCAGAATAATGCACGTACCTGGACACCAGGGGCTTCTTACAAAGGGCACTGTTTAGGCCCAGTTTACACCATAAAGACTGAATACCTTAGGGAGTGTTCGGCGTCGCGAGTTTGGCCTTATATGCATCCGCTCCGAATCATGTCTTTGGTCAAATGTTGGGTTTGCCCGACTCCTGTGTTTTGCTGCCTTACGTTCCGCTCTATTGGCTAAGGCGGCACCAGGAGAACTACTACGATTGTGCCCTGGTTCATCCGGACGAGCACCGCAGTAGAGAAAGCCAAAAACTGACTGTCATGATATAGCATGAGACTGGTCAACCACTCGATGATCTATCGGAATCTTAGAATTCCTCCGCCTTAACGAAGGACCGTTTCCTGGCCAGGCATTTACGCGCCCCGAATTCGGGTGAGTGCGGAGCCACCAGGGGCTATATAGTAGCCCCACTATCAAACTCCTCTGGCTAAGTGAAAGTGTTAAAGCATTATAGTCCGGTTGCCTAGTTCGCTACGCTATCACCTCCTTAATAGGACCAAGACGTTGGATTAAGTGTGAACACGCGTCTTCTGTGAACACCCCCGCATTATATGCGTGGGGGCTGAAGCCGACGACTGCAATCTTTCAGGTTATATACATATATACATAAACGGACGCACATGAGCCATCACAATACTTTCGGGCAAAAGTATAAATACAGCCTTGATAAAATTAATAAAATGTTGTTTTTACAATGGGAATACATGTCACTCAAACATAACATTCTTCGAGCACTGGGCCTCTATCGAACGAGCGCCCTCAAGAACTTCTTCAAAATAGTGCTCGGCAGCCACTCGGCCTATTGCCGAACCCTGCGCCGCGATAGTGGTGGCATCCATCTCCGCCCAGTATGTTTTGACACGGACAAGGGCCATCCGCAAGCCTTCTATGCACGCCGACCTCTTCATCGCATTAATGTGTGGCACCGCACCAAGGAACTATTGCACCAAGCTAAAATAGCTATTCGGCTTTGGCCTTTCCGGCCACAAATGATCCACGACAGACCTCATGGCGAGTCCAGACAATCTATTGAGTTCGGACCATTCGGCAAGCTGATCAGTCAATGGAAGCGGACGCTTTGGAACGTTAAATTGCAACCAGAACAGCTTGTCCACTCCACGATCTGTCTGATCTCGGAAGTATTCGGCTGCATCGACAGCGCTCGCCGCTAAATCCAGATATGCGTCGGCCGAACTCCATAGCCGATCCAGAGGGGCATACCGCGGATCGCCGAACTTCCTCCGCAGCATAAAGGGCTTCCCAGCCACAATATCCACGGCTTCACGCAGTTCCTCCTTCTTTGCTCTCATTGCAGAGCGGGTGTCTTTGGTCGCCATTGTGGCCTTTTCGAGGTCCGTAGCCTTCACCCGGCTTTCTTCTTCAAGAAACTGGCAGCGGTCGGCAGTGTCTTTTAACTTCACAACCATTTTGGCCATTTTCTCTTTGCTCTCGCTATGCGCGGCCTTCTCGGCTCTCAACTCTTCGGCCGCCTTCAAAGCGGCCGCATTACTACTCCTTGCTTGCTCCTTGGCTCGGGCAAGCTCCGCCCGCAAGGCCTCCACGGTGGCAGCTCCATCTGCAGTCACAACATATTAAAGATACTGGCATCACGCTGCTCTTACTATGTGACATCCACTATAAATATCACCTACCCTGGGCCTCGTCAAGCCGCTTGTTAACAAGCTCGATGTCGGCATCCGCCGCATCCAGTTGCCGCTTTAGTTCGGTAACCCCATCGGTCCGGCTAGCCACCAGAGCTTCAGACACCTGCACATAACGGCAGTCTGGTTATTACCTGGAACTACAATCCTCTGATCGCCGCCATTCTCGATGACAACCAGAGTCTCAGGGGCTACTATCTACACAGGGCGCACCTAAAAATGTGCGGTACCACCACAAATGCATATCATTCCACGTACCTCAAAGCCCGTAAGTAGACTCATAAAGGCTTCATGCAACCCGTTTTCGGCGGACGAAATCCTTTCAATCATCGTACACATTAATGTACGGTGCTCTTCTGAGATAGTTGCTCGCTCTAGTAGACCCTTCAATACGTTCGACCGCATACCAGGTGGTTCCAGACTCTTTTGATTGCTCTCTTAAAGAGCCGGATACTGAGGGCTTCGGGTGACCATGGGATTACCTTCTGGCCTTGCCGGATCCGGAGAAACTCTCCGTGACGACACTTCAAGGTTGCCTGCTTCTTAAGCCAGGGAGTCCGGGGGAGGCGTTTCGCTCTCCATCATCTCCGGAAGAAGATCCCCTGAAGACGAGCTCTGCTGAGAAGGGCTCAGATCCGAACTGCAAGATAGATGCTTTGGTTATCTTCCTCAGAAGTAAGGTAGTATATTTTCATTATTAAGTACTTTTTGATTACTTATAGCTCGTTAGATGGCTGATCCCCGCATGGACTTTGTGTGGCAAGAGCACCCTCCGAGGCAGGACCCTCTGGTGGAGTTTTCTTCTCCCGTTTGGAAACCTTGGTCTCCGGATCATCAAAGGTAGTCCTCTTCCTCCCCCGGGGTGAGGGAATGTCAGATTCCTTCCCTTAGCTATCCTCCCTCACGGAGGCGCTCGTTCCCTCGGTTGGAATAGGTAGCGGTGGGGGCCCGCTTTCGCCCTCTTTATTCCCCCCTTCATCTTCCTTTGAGGGCACCAGGTAAGGTGCTGACTCGAGCATCTTTTCCAGCACCGGATTGTCCAAGCCTTTAGGAAGGGGGGCCGAACACTGGATCATCTTCGCCTTTGTTATCCAGTCCTGGTCAAAAAGCGATTTTTCAAAATGACGTCATGATGAATGAAAGACAGTGTGTTCGGCTAGAGGATTACTTACTTGGGCCGCGGTGCGGTTGCTGCTCAGGCCCACGTCCTCGGAGGTGTTCGGACACTCTATTTGGGGTCCGAAGAATAACTTGTACATCTCCTCGTGCGTCAGGCCGAGGAAATTCTAAATAGCGCGCGGTCCTTCTGGGTTGAATTCCCACAAGCGGAGGGGCCGGCGTTTGCAAGGCTGGAATTGACGAACCAACATGACTTGCACTACCATAACCAAACTAAAATCTCCCTCGAAGAGATCCTGGATGCGGCTCTGCAGTATGGGTACATCCTTGGCTGGACCTCAGCTCAGCCCCCTGCTGATCCATGACATCAGTTGTGGTGGAGGGCCCGAGCGAAAGGCGGGGGAAGCTACCCAATTGGCACTTCTGGGAGCGGTGATGTAGAACCACTCCCGTTGCCATAATCCGGACACCTCTGTAAAGGAACCTTTTGGCCACGGAGCTCCAACAATCTTGCTTATTAATACACCCCCGCACGCTGCATACTGCCCCTCCACCGTCTTCGGCTTCACATCAAAGGTCTTGAGCCACAGGCCAAAGTGAGGGATAATGTGGAGGAAGGCCTCACACACAACAATAAATGCCGAGATGTGGAGAAAGGAATTCAGGGCTAGATCGTGGAAATCAAGCCCGTAATAGAACATCAAACCCCTAATGAAGGGATCCAGAGTGAGGCCTAGTCCTTGGAGGAAGTGGGAGATGAACACGACGTCTTCATTGGGTTCAGGAGTAGGGACGACCTGCCCTCGGGCGGGCAGCTGATGCGAGACTTTGGCGGTCAAGTATCTTGCCTCCCTCAACTTCTTGGTATCCTCTTCCGTGATGGAGGAGGGCATCCACCGGCCCTGGAGGCTGGATCCAGACATGATTGAAGGTTCGAAGCACCTGACCTGGGCTTTGGGTGTTAGAACTCGAGGCGGGGGAAGGATTCGATTGAGCACGGGAGGAAAAAAGTAAAAGCCTTGACCCTTTATAAAGAGGGTGAATATCAAGCGTCCTCCTCGTGGCCGTTTGGGACTTGCCTAAAATCTAGGAGTCCTAGGCGCGGTTGGGTTACCCACGACCGTATTGATGAGAATCCCGTAATAAGGGGGACATGATCTCTGCTTTGACAAGATGTGTCGAGAAACTACCTCGCGTTATGTGCGGGGCTAGTTAAATAAAAACGGTTCGAATAATCACCGAGCCATGGCATGATGTCATGTTGCCAAAACATGTCACCAGATTAGATTTGTGGAAATATTATTCTCTCTGCGATGGTATGTGGAACTTATTTTGCAGGGTCGAACACTATCCTTTTATTCGAACTCTTATGTGGTGTATCCGGAGGAGGAACCTGCCTTGCAATGCCGAAGACAACACTGCGCGCCAGACACATCGTCATTGAAGCCTGGTTCAAGGGCTACTGAGGGAGTCCTGGATTAGGGGGTCTCTGGACAGCCGGACTGTTGGACTATGAAGATACAAGATTGAAGACTTTGTCTCATGTCCGGATGGAACTCTACTTGGCGTGGAAGGCAAGCTAGGCAGTACGGATATAGATATCTCCTTCTTTGTAACCGACCTTGTGTAACCCTAGCCCCCTCCGGTGTCTATATAAACCGGAGGGTTTTAGTCCATAGGACAACATACAATCATACCATAGGCTAGCTTCTAGGGTTTAGCCTCTCCGATCTCGTGGTAGATCAACTCTTGTAATACTCATATCATCAAGAATAAATCAAGAAGGACGTAGGGTTTTACCGCCATCAAGAGGGCCCGAACCTGGGTAAAACATCGTGTCCCCTGCCTCCTGTTACCATCCGCCTTAGACGCACAGTTCGGGACCCCCTACCCGAGATCTGCCGGTTTTGACACCGACAGTGGCCGTCGGGATGATGAAGATGGCCACCGGTGATGATTTCCCCCTCCGACAGGGTGCCGAAACGGGATATAGATTGGTTTTTCGTGGATACAGAGGCTTGTGACGGCAGAACTTCTGATCTAGGGTTATTTCTGGGTGTTTCTATATTTATAGGATTTTTTGTCGTTGGTTTCATGCGAAGATCGGCCTCGAGGTGATCACAACCCACCTGCACATGGGTTGGGCTCTAGGCGCGCCGTGGTGGGTTGTGCCCACCTCGTGGCTCTTCTGGCCCTCCCACGAAGCTTCTAGTGCCTCTTTTGTTCCAAAAAACATTGTCAAAAAGTTTCAACTCATTTGGGGAACTTTCATTTCTGCACAAAAAACAACACCACGGTAGTTCTGCTGAAAACAGCGTCAGTCCGGGTTAGTTCCATGCAAATCATACCAAAACCATATAAAATTATTGTAGACATGGCATGAATAATTCATAAATTATAGATACGTTGGAGACGTATCACTCTTCTCCCAAGAAAAAGGCTAGGGTTTTCCTCACAAGGGCTTTCCCGATCCCCCCTCACCTTCGGGTGCCTTCTGGCATCGACAAAGGGAGGGGGACCCAGGTCTGGGTTGTCTTTGTAGTTTTTGGTCAGTCTAGCTTTATTAGGGTTAAGTCCAAGTGTCTGGGTGATGGTGGTGAGGCAATGGTGCCATCGACAACAAGGAATACTATGTCCACGCCATGTCCTCATTCAGGATATGTTGTTTGGCATCAACAGAGGGTGTGTGGAGCTTCAGGGTCAGATCTTGAGCCCCGCGTTTGTATTTATCTTTTCTGGTGATCAGTTGAACCCTACGTAGGGGATGATGTCACAGTTTGTTTAATGTTCTTAGGTTCCTTCTTCGTCCAATGAAGCTCAGCAAAACGAAGCTCCGCCAGGGAAGTTGCAAGGTTTCAATCCTCCTCTTTTTGGCCAAAGTTGTGATTACCTTTTAGTCCTTCTTGGTGCTAGATTCTCCCGGGTCATGATTTGTTCAATTCCTGATCAACGATGTGTCTTTTGGTCTATATTGACAACTTCCCCATTGTTGCTTCTTCAAGCTCCCACGACCCAACAAGATTATTCCACTAACACGAATGTGCATAGGTGGCAACGAGCGTTGCTCATAGTGCACCATTGTTGGATGTAGAAGGAAGAAGGTGTTGATTTCTTGAAGGACTCATAACTTAATTCTTGCCAGGGTTGGTTTTTATCTAATATATGACCTTTGTCCTTTCTAGGAAAAAAACTTCACTACACAACACACTATATATTGGTTGATGTACCAAGGTTTTATTTTTGTCCCTGTGAAAAGAAGTAGAATTACTTGTTATGCATGTGTTCCTCAAAGCCTCAAAGGCGTCAATCCTCACTTTATGTATGCGGCCGCGGTGAGGATTACAACATGTAGTTAGCATTATCATCTATAAGATCACAACTACGTTAGGTTTATACAACTACTGAATATACAAACTATCATTATCTCTTAATAGCCCCCCTCAATGTCAACTGTAAGTAATATTTCACACAAAGGTTTGGTAAAGCCATCGGCTGTTGGAAATATGCCCTAGAGGCAATAATAAATTGGTTATTATTATATTTCCTTGTTCATGATAAATGTTTATTATTCATGCTAGAATTGTATTGATCGGAAACTTAAACACATGTGTGAATGCATAAACAACACTGTGACCCTAGTAAGCCTCTACTAGACTAGCTCATTGATCAAAGATGGTTAAGGTTTCCTAAACATAGACATGAGTTGTCATTTGATAATGGGATCACATCATTAGGAGAATGATGTGATGGATAGACCCAACCGTAAGCTTAGCATCAGATCGTATCACTTAGTTATTTGCTACAGTTTTCTTCATGTCAAGTATTTGTTCCTTAGACCATGAGATCATATCACTCCTAGACACTGGAGTAATACCTTGTGTGTTATTAAATGTCACTTCATAACCGGGTGATCATAAAGGTGCTCTATAGGTATCTCCGAAGGTGTCTATTCAGTTGCATGGATCGAGACCAGTATTTGTCACTCTGTGTGACAGAGAGATATCTCTGGGCCCTCTCGATAATACAACATCACAAGAAGCTTCATGTGACTGATGAGTTTAGTCACGAGATCTTGTATTACGAAACGAGTAAAGAGACTTGCCGGTAATGAGATTGAACTAGGTATGGAGATACCAACGATCAAATCTCGGGCAAGTAACATATCACCGGACAAAGGGAATTGCATACGGGATTGACTGAATCCTTGACATTGTGGTTCAATTGATAAAGATCTTCATTGAATGTGTGGGAATCAATATGGTCATCCAAGTCTTGCTATTGGTTATTGACCAGAGAGGTGTCTCTGCCATGTCTACATGATTCTCGAACCTGTAGGGTCACACGCTTAACGTTTGGTAGCGCAAGGGTAGTAATGAGATATTAATGTTGCTAAACGAAGGTTGTTCGGAGTCTTGGATCAGATCCTAGACATTACGAGGAGTTCCCGAATGGTCCGGAGGTAAAGATTTATATATGGAAAGTCGTTATTGGGGTTCCGAAAAAAGTTTGGGTTTTTTTGGTATTGTACCAGGAAGCTTCCAGAAGGTTTTGGAGGGGTCCGGAAGTCCACCAAGTCCCATACAGCAACCTTGAGGTAGCCAGACCCAGCATGCGTTGTAAGGGGGCGCCCTGGCCTTAATGGGCCAGAGCACCAGCCCCTACAAGGCCCATGCGCCTAGGGGTGGAAACCCCTAAAGGGAGGGCACTCCCCCCCCCTCCTTAGTCGCCACCCCTCCCTTGGAGGAGGGGAAAGGACTGGCCATGTCCCCCCCCCCCTATATAAATAGAGAGGAGGCTCCAGGGGCAGCCCATCCCTTACCATGGGGGTTGCCCTCTCCCTCTCCCTCCACTTCTCGTCTGTGTAGCACTTGGCGAAGCCATGCCGGAGTTCCGCTGCCACCACCACCACCACGCCGTCTTATTGGATCGGATCTCATCTATCTCTTCTCCGTCACTTGCTGGATCAAGGGGGAGGAGATGTCACTGAGTCGTACGTGTGCTAAACTCGGAGGTGCCGCACATGCGGTGCTTGGATCGGATACTTGGATTGGATTGTGATGCGAGTACGACTACGCCAACCAAGATCTCTATATCGTTAATGCTTTCGGTCTATATGGGTATGTAGACTCACTCCCTCTCATAGCTATGCATCTCCTAGATTGATCTTGGGTGTTCGTAGATTTTTTTAATTTTCATGCTTCGTTCCCCATCATCAGCTACCTGGTCTCCAGAAGGAATGAATATAACACCAAGTTCCTTGTAAGCAATACATTCTCGTACAAAGTGAAAATCCACTTTGACATGCTTGGTGCATGCATGAAAATTTGGGCTATCCGACCTGTACGTTGCACTTGGATGGTAGCACCAGAGGGTTGCTGCTCGCACTTGGGACACCGATAGCTCTCTCAACAAGGTTTGCAACCAAACCAACAATGTTGTTGCATTTGCCATAGAAGTATACTCTACTTATGTGCGGCTATGGGAGATTGTGGCTTTCTTCCTTGTTCTCTAGGACAAAAGATTTCCACTGATGAACACAACAAACCCTCCCATGGACTTTCGATCATGTGGACAGCCTACCTAGTCAGAAGTAGGAGAAAGAACTGAGCAAAAGGGAGAAAGATCGCCAGAAGGAAAGACCAAACACTATGTGTGCTTATAGTAGTGCAATATGTGATTACCAATTACCCAATGTTTCTGGGTACGAGCATGAAGGAACTGACAACCTTTGTTTGCTGCAAAGGACAAATCAGGCCGAGTTTGAGTAAGATATTGCAAGGCCCCAACCATGGTGTGATATCTGGTGTTCTCCTCAGGACTTAGTATGCTCCCATCGAACAATGAGAGTTCCTGTGTAGTAGAGAGAGAGAGGGGCGTGGCCACTGGTTTTGCAGTTTGAAAGGTTGGCCCTGGTAAGCAGCTAGCTGACATACTTCGCTGAGAAAGTACTAACATGTCATCAACTTTAGACACCTCAATACCAAGAAAGAAGGGTAGCTCACCCAAGTCTTTTAGGATAAATCCCTCCTGAATTGGAGCAATAAGCTTGGTAATGGATGGATCGGATGAATAAGTGATAATGATGTCATCAACATATACAAGGATAAAGGTGGCATTTCCATCCTTGTTATGAATGAAAAGGGAGATATCTACCTGAGAATGAAAAAAGGCGAGTTGTTGTAGCTTGAGACTAAGGCAATAATATCATGCCCTTAGGGATGTTTAAAACCATATAAGGCTTTATCTAGCTTGCACACGTAGTGAGGGTATTTTATTCCTCCAACCGGAGATGTTGTCTCATGAAAACATCATTTTCAAGGATGTCATGCACAAAGCTGGTTCACAAGATGAACGAAAATCATGACGTAGTGAGATATAAAGCAAGCCTTGTGCCATAGGGGTTCACATAGAGATCAATCATCAATTGCAATGAAACATATTCTCTCGTTATGAGTGGAAGATCGTTCTGATACTTTATATCACTGGCGGTGAAAATGAATTTGTTTAACCATCGGGTGGATGTAGTGACTGCATACTTGTATGGGTTAATTGATTCAGAATATCTATGGAAGTTTTTCGAGGGAATGAAGATTCTAAATTTAATCACAACATGTATTGCTTAAAGTTTCAAAAGTCATTTTATGGCTTGAAGTGGTCGGAAAGGATGTGGTACAAACGACTAAGTGAGTTACTTTGTTAGAAGGGTTACTCAAATAATGATGATTTCTCATGTATTGTAACGCCCTCGATGCGGCTATATCTCTAAGTCGTGCTTCGACACATAGGAGATATAGCCGCATCGAGGGCGTTACAAGTTGGTAATCAGAGCCTTCCCCGACCTTAGGAGCCCCCTGCTTGATCGAATCGTTGGCGTTGTTGAGTCTAGAAAAAATGTTTTGAGTCATTTAGGATTATATATATCGGAGAGTTAGGAATTCTTTTACTCCTCAGTCCCTTCGTCACTCTGGTGAGGCATCCTGACGTAGAGTTTTGACTCTTCTCTTCTCAAATTTAACTAAAAAAATTTAGGATCACGTGGGTATCTTGGAATCGTTCCGATCGATTTGTGACGAGAACATTGTTCTTGGTGCCTCTTGTCATTTAGGGGTTGTGGCAGTGTCCCTGGGAGTTGAGCTCCAAGGTGTTGTCGTCACAATTTTATCGTTGAGATTCTGGAATACCTGAGTTTCGCCGACATCGAAAATCTCTTTTATGCAGTTGTTGGTGAGATAACCTCGACGCCACCCAGTACTGGGGCGGGAGTTTGGGAGTATTGCCATAACTTGTATAACGGATGCTTTTCGAAGGTTGAGGTAGATGCTTTCCGAAGGTTTCTCGGTTATGTGTTGAAGGATGGATACAGCTGGATGTAGGATTTGCTAGATTTGGGTGAGATATTATGCTTCCCCTGTATCCCCAACACCTGATTGCATAACCGGAAAGGTTCGGGAGTTTCATAGGTGGGAATTCTTGTAGCTCTAGTTCTTCTTCCGCGGATATTTGGATTGGGATTGGGTAATCCTCACCAAGTATTCGTTCTTGTCCATACCTTGTTGTTTTTCTTCTACCTCAATTCTAAGTGGCTTCTCAATTTATGGAAATGTGACCATTTCAATTGGAATGCATTCATTCATTTTGTTCGGATGTGAAGACTTTATGTTGCAATTTCAATCCGTTCGATTCAGCTTGAATATTTGTCTGTCAAGATGCTAACGGATGTCAGCCTCTTCAGGATGGCTCCTCCAACGTGCACGACCCCGAATCCTGATCCGCCACCACCACCTCCACCTCCGGAGGCATGGAAAGCTGTGATGGCCGCTACCAATGCAAACACGCAGTTGATCATGCAACTTCTTCAAGAGCGCAACCAAGGGAACCAGGGTCATGGCAACAATCAGAATCAGTTTGCTACACTCAACCAGTTCCTCGCTAACCAGCCAAAGACCTTCAACAATTGTGTTGAGGCAACAGACGCTGATGATTGGCTTGTGCACATATGCAAGCATTTCGAGTGCAGTAATGTCAGGCCTGAGGACTTTGTCAAGTTTGCCTCCTTCCAACTCAAAGACCAAGCTGCAGAATGGTAACATCATGTTTCAGAAGCTCGCCCGTTTTGCTAAGCAAGACGTCCCTGACGAGAAGAGCATGATTTACCAGTTCAGGGGTGTTCTCAGAGAAGAACTCTAGCTAGCTCTCGTCCTCTTTGAGCCAAAGAAGTACGATGAGTTCTACAACATGGCAATGAAGAAAGAGGCTGCCCAACTGAAGTGTGATGCTTCCAAGAAGCGAGTCAGAGATGCAACTCCTTCTTCCTCAACTCAAGTGGCTAAGCAGCAAAAGTATTGGCTTCCTCCTCCTCCGTTCCATCAGCCTTATCAGTAGAAGAGCAAAGGTGGCAGTGGATCTTCCCACCCACCCAACCCTGGCTTTTAGAACAAGACTTCGTCTCAAGCTCCAAGATCAAGTGCTCCGTATCACCGTCCGCTTTCAAAGGTCATGTGCAACAAGTTCCAACAGAAGGGTCACTATGCCAACAAATGCTTCAATCAGAGGCGTCTTCCTCCTCCTCCTCCTGTGAGATCGGAAAGTACCGCAGTGGTCAAGCATAACCCCAAGCACGCCAAGGTCAACTTGTTGAACGCAGCTCAGTCAGAGGACTCGCCAGATGTGATTATGGGTAACCTTCATGTTAACGATGTTCCTACAAAAGTACTTTTTGACACTGGTGCATCGCATTCTTTCTTGTCATTCCCATTTGCATCGAAGCACAATGTTGATACTGAGGTTATGCCCAAAGTCATGCAAGTTGTTTCTCCCGGCAAGCTTTTGACTTCTAGTTTGGTTGCTCTCGATGTCTCTATCACGTTGGGCGACTACAAGTTTCTGTCCTCTCCAGTGGTCCTTGGTAACTCGGATATTGATCTTATTCTCGGAATGGATTGGCTTTCTAAGCACAAGGCTCATCTTGATTGTGCTGCTAGGCAGATTCAATTGACTCATTCGTCTGAGGATGTAATTGTCTTTGCCGCTCGTGATGATACCATCCGTCTATTTTCTCTCAATGAGAAGGGTGAACTGGATGCCATCTCTCAAATTCCAGTCGTTTGCGAATATCAAGACGTCTTTCCATAAGAGCTTCCAGGAATGCCTCCGCACTGGCCAGTTGAATTCGTCATCGATCTTGAGCCTGGCACGGAACTTGTTTGCAAATGTCCTTACAACCTTGGACCTGAAGAGTTGAAGGAGCTGAAGAAGCAACTCGATATTCAAGAGCGAATGGGTCTCATCCGACCTAGTTCTTCTCCGTGGGGTTGTGGAGTTCTTTTTGTGAAGAAGAAGGATGGAACGGACCGACTCTGTGTCGACTACTGTCCATTGAACAAGAAGACTATAAAGAACAAGTACCCACTTCCCAACATCAATGAGCTGTTTGAACAACTCAAAGGTGCTCAAGTATTCTCAAAGCTTGATCTTTGTATGGGCTATCACCAGATCCGAATTCGTGAGCAAGATATTCCCAAGACAGCTTTCAGAACAAGCTATGGTTCATATGAATATACTGTCATGTCTTTTGGCCTCGTCAATGCTCCGCCAACTTTCTCTCGCATGATGAACTTCATCTTCAACCCCTACACAAATGACTTCGTCTTGGTCTACCTCGATGACATTTTGGTCTTTTCCAAGAACAAGGAAGATCATGCAAAGCACTTGCGTTTGGTGCTGGATAATCTCAAAGAACATCAGTTCTACGCCAAGTTTTCAAAGTGCGAGTTTTGGCTCGATGAGGTTCTCTATCTTGGACATATCATCTCTGCCAAGGGCATATCCTGAGAAGGTGTCTACAATTGTGAATTGGGAACCACCTCAGAACATGAAGCAACTCCGCAGCTTCCTTGGTCTCACAAGCTATTGTCGAAGGTTCGTTGAGAACTTCTCAAAGATCGCGAAGCCTCTTTCAAACCTTCTCTAGAAGCACGTCTAGTACGTTTGGTCTCCTGAATGTGACATCGCTTTCAACACCTTGAAAGAGATATTAGTCACTGCTCCAGTTCTGACTCCTCCTGATGAATCCAAACCGTTCGAGGTCTTCTGTGATGCCTCTCTTCAAGGTCTTGGTGCAGTGTTGATGCAAGAGAAGAAAGTTGTGGCCTATACTTCTCGCCAGTTGAAGCCCAATGAAAAGAACTACCCCACTCATGACCTCGAGTTGGCGGCAGTTGTTCATGCTCTTTTGACTTGGAGACATCTCTTATTGGGAAGAAAAGTGGACATCTTCACTAACCACAAGAGTCTCAAGTACATCTTCACTCAGCCTAATCTCAACCTCAGGCAGACTCGTTGGGTCGAAATGATTCAAGAGTATAATCCGAGCATCGAATACACTCCAGGCAAGGCCAATGTAATTGCTGATGCATTGAGCAGGAAGGCTTACTGCAATAGTTTGATTCTCAAGCCTTACCAACCCGAGCTTTGTGAAGCTTCCGCAAACTCAATCTAAAAGTTGTTCCTCAAGGTTTCCTCACCAACCTTCAAGTCTCTCCTACTTTGGAAGATCAGATTCGCGAGGCTCAACTTCTTTATGCTATGGTGAAGAAGGTGAAGATTGGGATTGCCAAGAGTCAACCCAAGTACAAGTGCTATCGCCTTGATGACAAGGATACTCTATTCTTCGAGGATCGCATTGTTGTGCCTAAAGGTGACCTTCGTAAAGTCATTATGAACGAGGCTCACAATTCACTCCTCTCCATCCACCCTGGGAGCACAAAAATGTACCATGACCTCAAGCAGGCATATTGGTGGACTCGAATGAAGCGTGAGATTGCTCAGTTTGTGAATGAATGTGATGTTTGCAGAAGAGTGAAGGCAGAACACCAACGACCAGCTGGTCGCCTCCAACCTCTTGCCATTCCAGAATGGAAGTTTGACCACATTGAGATGGACTTCGTGACTGGATTTCCAAAGTCAAGCATGGCAATGATGCTATCTTCGTTGTCATCGACAAACTCACTAAAGCGGCTCACTTTCTGCCTATCAAAGAATCCATCACAGCAGCTCAATTGGCAGAGCTTTATACCTCTCGGATTGTCTCTCTGCATGGCATTCCGCAGTTGATATCTTCAGATCATGGCAGCATCTTCACCTCGAAGTTTTGGGATTCTTTTCAGAAGGTCATGGGCACCAACATCCGTTTCAGCACAGCTTTTCATCCCCAAACTAGCGATTCTCGAAGATATGCTCAGGGCTTGTGTTATCTCCTTCGGTATGAAGTGGGAAGATTGCCTTCCTTATGCCGAGTTCTCCTACAACAACAGCTTTCAAGCGAGTTCGGGCAAGGCCCCATTTGAAATTCTCTATGACAGGAAGTGTCATACTCCTCTCAACTGGTCAGAGACTGGTGAACGTCAACATCTTGGAAATGACTTGATCACAGAGGCAGAAGAGATGTGCAAAGTCATTCGTGATAACCTCAAAGCTGCGCAATCACGCCAGAAGAGCTACTACGATAGTAAGCATCGTGATTTGGATTTCGAGATAGGAGACCATGTTTACCTCCGCGTCTCCCCAATGAAAGGTACTCGTCGCTTCGGTATCAAAGGGAAGCTTGCCCCTAGATACGTGGGTCCTTTCAAGATCGTCAGCAAGAGAGGTGATCTTGCCTATCAACTCGAGCTTCCCTCCAACTTTGCAAACGTGCACGACGTGTTTCACGTGTCTCAACTCCGCAAGTGCTTCAAGACCCCTGACCGCACCGTCAACTTCGAAGACATTGATCTCCAAGAAGACCTTTATTATCATGAGCACCCAGTTGCTATTCTTGAAGAAACTGAGCGCAAGACTCGCAACAAGTCAATCAAATTCCTCAAAGTCAAGTGGTCACACCATTCCGACCGTGAAGCCACCTGGGAACGCGAGGACCACCTCCGTTCTGAGTACCCGGAGTTTTTCCAGTCTTAGATCTCGGGACGAGATCCTTTCGTAGTGGTGGAGTGTTGTAACACCCCGGATGTAATTTACCTTATATGTATTCCAACTCTTACCGTTTCCGACGCTAAGTTATTTTATTTCCTCATTGTCGGGTTTTTGTCTCCGTGTGTTGTTGTCTTTGTCATGCATCTCATATCATGTCATCATGTGCATTGCATTTGCATACGTGTTCGTCTCATGCATTCGAGCATTTTCCCCGTTGTCCGTTTTGCATTCCGGCGCTCCTATGTCCTCCGGTGGTCCTTTCTACCTCTTTTTTGTGTGTGGGGGTTAAACATTTTCGGATTGGACCGATACTTGTCATGCGGCCTTGGTTTACTACCGGTAGACCGCCTATCAAGTTTCGTGCCATTTGGACTTGGTTTGATACTCCAACGGTTAACCGAAGGATCAAAAAGGCCTCGTGTGTGTTGCAGCCCAACACCCTTCCAATTTGGCCCAAAACCCACTTAAACCTCTCCCATCATCTAGAGCATTCGATCACGATCGCGTGGCCGAAAACCGCACCTCATTTGGAGACTCCTAACTCCTCCTACCTCTATAAATAGACCCCTCCATGAAATTTTCGGATCTTCCCCTACCCTAACCCTAATTTTTCGCTCCTCCGTGCACCGGACGTGTCCGGCCCGTGCCGGACAACGTCCGCCGCCACCGCCAGCCAATCAGGGGCCGACACCTGTCCCTCCGCGCGCCCACTTCGCCGCGCCGCCGCCCGGCCCGCTCGGCCCGCGGGAGGCCCCGCGGCCCGTTGCTACAGCGCCGCCCGACGCCGCTTCGTTCCCGACGCCGCTCCGCCGCCTGCCGGCGTCGCTCCGCCTCACCGCCGCAGATCCGGCCGCCGGAACCCGCCCGCGGTGAACTCCTCCACCGGCATCGTTCCGTCTCCGGTGACCGAGCCCGTCGCCGCCTGCCATCGTCGTGTCGGCGCCGCCTCCTCGCCGCCATCTTCCTCTCCCTCTCCGGCCACGGGCGCCAGGTCCGGCGACGACCTCCTCTGGCCGGCCAGGCTCCAGCGATGACGAACTCCGGCGACCCCGATCTGCTACAGTGTCGAATCCCGATCCAGATCTAAAAACCTCGGTTGACTTTTTCCTCCCCGAACCCTAGTTATTTTGCAATCTTTGACATGCCATAACTCTGCATCCGTAGCTCCGATTCGTGCGTGTAGCATATCAAAATGTTCGCCTCAATGAGTACATAATTTCATATCATTGCATCATTTTCATTTGAGCTCATCTTGATGACTGAAATGCTGTTGGAAGAGGGCTATGTGATGAATTTGTCAGATCTGTTTCAGCAAATGGCCTCTTGTTATTTTTGCCATGATTAATGTGTGCATGCTATGATCCTGAGTTCTACATGTATTTTGTTATATGCCATGCCATCTTTACAGGGGTGCTTGCCATGTATTTTTGTGATATTTGTGGTGACTAGCACAAGCTTGCAAAGTAGTGTATTCGTTGATGCTGATTTCAGGGACTTAGTATTTCACTAAGTCCTTGTCCTGATTTTGCTTTTATGCCATATGTTCATGTTGTTTCCTAGTGATCTGTGCCTCTTTTGAGGATGATCAGTAAGAATGTTTTGTTAATATTGTTGTTCTCTATCCATCCATGTCTTTCTTAGCAATTATGGAGCACCCTAGCTTGAGTCAATCGAGCTCTACTTTTGCTATAAAATGATCCTGGCAGATTGTTGACATGTTTAGCGATTTTGCCGAGGATGTTGCTATTGATCCGTGCATGCTATGTTATTGTTCTTGCCATGTCTAGCTTCTATGTCATGTCTTCTTCATGGGTGTATGCTTAGTTTGTCATGCCATGCTCTGTAGCGAATGCATCGAGCTTGTAAACATGCCTACTCGTTAACTGTTTTGCATGCTCCAGTTTTTCACTAAGTCTGAATCTGTTTGTGTTTTTGCTATGTTCACATGCTTCCAATTGTATTTTCTGATCCCTTTTGGCTCAAGGTCACTAAGGGACTTTTGTTAAGTGCTTTGATTAAGTTCATGCCATGCATTGCTTTGCCATGTTAAGTTCCTGTAGCATGTAGTTTTCATGCTCTAAAGTTTGCTTTCTGATGATAAATTCCAGACTTGTGTTAATTTCACTAAGTCTGAAACCTGTTATCATTTGCACTTTTGCCATGCTTGTTTGAACCTGTTAGTGGATGGATTAGCCGTAGCTCAGTGTTCATCTTTTGTCAAGCATCATGTGTGGATCTCTGCCATGTATTTTGTTGTCATGTTTGAGTGCTGTAGCATATTTATCTTGATGCATTTAGTTGGTTACTTGCTGATTATCGCAGACCGGTGCCATATTTGTTTTGCTTGCCATTTCCCAACCGTGCATCCGATTCCGGTGATCTTTATATCGATTTCAACCGAAATCACCTCACCTTTCCAGTGGCACTCTTGGATTTCCAAGTTGAGGCCAGGTTCAATCATTCCTTGTCAAATCATGCATATGCATCACATATCGCATCCCGCATATCATACCATGTTTGCATCATATTGCTTGAGCATTGCACGTGGTTGATTGTGTTCCGTTTGCTTGTTGTTCTTGTTTGGGTAGAGCCGGGAGACGAGTTCGCGAACGAGGATCCCGTTGAGTTCGCTTACGAGGATCAAGTCAACTCTGACAACTTTGCAGGCAAGATGACCATACCCTCGAAATCACTTTTATCTTTGCTTGCTAGATGCTCGCTCTTTTGCTATGCCTATGCTATGATGCCTAACACTTGCTTATAATGCCTCCCAATTGCCATGTTAAACCTCTAACCCACCATGTCCTAGCAAACCATTGTTTGGCTATGTTACCGCTTTGCTCAGCCCCTCTTATAGCGTTGCTAGTTGCAGGTGGAGATTGGAGATCATTCCTTGTTGGAACATGTTTATTGTTGGGATATCACAATATTATCTTCTTTATCTTAATGCACTTATATACTTGGTAAAGGGTGGAAGGCTCGGCCTTTTGCCTAGTGTTTTGTTCCACTCTTGTCGCCCTAGTTTCCATCATATCGGTGTTATGTTCCCAGATTTTGCGTTCCTTACACAGTTGGGTTATAATGGGAACCCCTTGACAGTTCGCCTTGAATAAAACTCCTCCAGCAATGCCCAACCTTGGTTTTGCCATTTGCCACCTAGCCTCTTTTCCCTTGGGTTTCCGGAGCCCAAGGGTCATCTTTATTAAACCCCCCCCCCGGGCCAGTGCTCCTCTGAGTGTTGGTCCAAACAGAGCCACTTGCAGCGCCACCTCGGGGAAACTTGAGGGTTGGTTTTAGTTGTACGTAGTGTTCATCTGAGTGTTCCCTGAGAACGAGATATGTGCAGCTCCTATCGGGATTTGTCGGCACATTCGCGCGATGTTGCTGGACTTGTTTTACCATTGTCGAGGATGTCTTGTAACTGGGATGCCGAGTCTGATCGGACTGTCTTGGGAGAAGGAATATCCTTCGTTGACCGTGAGAGCTTGTGATGGGCTAAGTTGGGACTCCCCTGCAGGGATTTGAACTTTTGAAAGCCGTGCCCGCGGTTATTGGCAGATGGGAATTTGTTAATGTCCGGTTGTAGATAACCTGAACTTAACTTGATTAAAAGGAATCAACCGCATGTGTAACCGTGATGGTATCTTCTCGGTGGAGTCCGGGAAGTGAACACGGTGTTGGAGTTATGCTTGACGTAGATTGTTCTAGGATCACTTCTTGATCATAGTTGTTCGACCGTGATTTTGCCTTCTCTTCTCGCTCTCTTTTGCGAATATGTTAGCCACCATATATGCTAGTCGCTTGCTGCAGCTCCAGCTCATACCTTTGTCTTACCTATAATCTTAAATAGTCTTGATCGCGAGGGTGTGAGATTGCTGAGTCCCCGTGACTCACGGTTTACTTCCAAACCAGATGCAGGGACCGATGATACTGCTCCAGGCAATGCGCTTGAGCTCAAGTGGGAGTTCGATGAAGACTCTCGTCGTTACTATGTGTCTTTCCCAGATGATCAGTAGTGGTGCCCAGTTGGGGCGATCGGGGACCGTGTCGCATGTGGGGGTTGATCTTTATTTTGGTACCGTAGTCGGACCATGAGTGTATTGGATGAATGTAATGTTATTCATGTATTTGTGTGACGTGGCAAGTGTAAGCCAACTATGTTTTCTTTCCCCTTCTATTTATATTACATGGGTTGTTTTGCGAAGATTACCTCACTTGCGACATTGCTTTCAATGCGGTTATGCCTCTAAGTCGTGCTTCGACACGTAGGAGATATAGCCGCATCAAGGGCGTTACATGTATGTTCATCAGGAGATCCATGGATGGATTTTTTACTACTTTGTTTATGTTGATGATTCGTTGAATTACCATTCAATGTTTTGATACTTTGTTGTGTGGTGAAACATACGATAAGGTGATGTTCTTACTTGAATAAGCAACCTACTTATGATTATACCTCTCTACAAGCATCCGCAAATACAAGAAAGTAATTTAGAGAATAATCTAACCATAGCAATAAATTATAGGGTTGCATGACCCCTCACGCAACAATTCATAAACTTAGGTTATGGTAATATCTGCCACTCCGGCCACCCAACCATAAACAAACTAATTACATGATGCTCTTCTCTATGCCCTTAGAGGTGAACTGGTGTGCGGTCGATGTTTCCACAACACCACCAGAGAATAACACCACAACCCAATCAAAAACTGAACTAGATTCAACTTCACAAGATTACTAGTAACAAGAATTACCTCGTGTGCTCAAGAACGTAACAAACTACTCACAACAAATCATATGGATCATGATTAGTGGAGATGAATATATGATTAAAAATATGAACATATGACTTCTAAGCATCAATTACAAGGAGTAATTAACACCCCGAACTACTAGTAGTAAATGATTTGAGAAGAAAGTTCATAGAACAGAGAGATGGATGAAGAAGGTTGATGGACATTACGATGTTGATGGAGATGATGATCGGAGTATTGGTAATGAAGATGAATTTGAATTCCCCCTTCTAGAGGGATGGATCTCCAGCAGAATTAGCTTGTCGGATGGCAAAAGTTGCTCCGCCTCTGTACCCATGCGGCAGCGAAGGACAAATCCCAGAAAAAAAATCCATTGATTTTTAGTATAGATGTGAATTTTGGCAAAAGAGCGTTGGAAGGCGGTGGATAGGGGCTCCACGCGGCAGACCGACGCACTCTAGGGGGCGCGTGGAGGCCCCGTGACCCCCCTCTGACCCATCTTTTGGCCGATGGATTCTTTTCCTCCAAAAAAATTCAATAATTTTTTGACCCTTTTGGAGCTCTAGAAGAATACTTTTTCTTCTATTTTTTATTTTGACCCTGTTTTCCAGTTGTCCTGTATTTTTTATAATTTCTCTCTCCTTGTGTTGCATGAAAATTGAAGTGGAAAATGCATTAGAATTGAGCATGATGTGCAAAATATCATTGATAAAATAGTAAATTATAATAAGAAATAGTGATGCAACGTATTAGAGATCGGGCTATAATTGACTCTTAATCTACAGTCTGCTTCTGTGGGAGTCCTGGATTAGGGGGTCTCCGGACAGCCGGACTATCTCCATTGGCCAGACTGATAGACCATGAAGATACAAGATTGAAGACTTCGTCTCATGTCCGGATGGGACTCTACTTGGCATGGAAGGCAAGCTAGGCGATACGTATATGGATATCTCCTCCTTTGTAACCGACCTTGTGTAACCCTAACCCTCTCCGGTGTCTATATAAACCGAAGGGTTTTAGTTCGTAGGACAACAATCACAACATACAATCATACCATAGGCTAGCTTCTAGGGTTTAGCCTCTCTGATCTCGTGGTAGATCTACTCTTGTACTACCCATATCATCAACATTAATCAAGCAGGACGTAGGGTTTTACCTCCATCAAGAGGGCCCGAACCTGGGTAAAACTTTGTGTCCCCTGCCTCCTGTTACCATCCGGCCTAGACGCACAGTTCGGGACCCCCTACCCGAGATCCGCCGGTTTTGACACCGACATTGGTGCTTTCATTGAGAGTTCCTCTGTGTCGTCGCTGTTAGGCTTGATGGCTCCTACTATCATCAATAGCGATGCGGTCCAGGGTGAGACTTTTCTCCCCGGACAGATCTTCGTATTCGGCGGCTTTGCACTGCGGGCTAGTTCGCTTGGCCATCTGGAGCAGATTGAAAGCTACGCCCCTGGCCATCAGGTCAGATTTGGAAGTTTGAACTACACGGCCGACATCCGCGGAGACTTGATCTTCGACGTATTCGAGCCACAGCCGGGCACGCCGCACTGTCGCGATGGGTATGACCTAGCTCTGCCGCCGAACAGTACCCCAGAGGCCGCGCCCGCATCTGCTTCGACCCTTAGCTCGGAGCCAACTGCGCCAATCAAGGACGGGTGGTTAGACACCGCCTCAGGGGTTGTAGTCTCAACGGTGATCGAGCCAAACATCAGCATAATCCTCTGCGCAGCCCGTGACACTAAGGTGCCGGACTCTTTTCTGACTCCGAACCGCCCGCGCCCCTGCCAATCGAATCTGATTGGGCGCCGATTATGGAATTCACCACCACAGATATCTTTCAGCACTCGCCCTTTGACGACATTCTGAATTCACTAAGGTCCCTCTCTTTGTTAGGAGAGCCCTGGCCGGATTATGGCCAACGGGATTGGGACATGGACGACGAAGAAATTTGACGCCCACCCACCACCCACTTCGTAGCCACTGTCGATGATTTAACCGACATGCTCGACTTTGACTCTGAAGACATCGACGGTATGGACGATGATGTAGGAGACGAACATGAACCAGCACCTATAGGGCACTGGAAAGCCACCTCGTCATATGACATATACATGGTGGATACACCCAATGAAGGCAATGGCGACGAGATAACAGAGGATGACCCCTCCAAGAAGCAACCCAAGCGCCGACGTCAGCGGCGCCGCTCTAAGTCCCGCCAAAGCAAAAGTGGTGATACCGGCACAGGAGATAATAATACTCCGGACAGTGCCGAAGACAACAACAATCCCCTCCAAGAGTTAGAGCAGGAGGATGAAGGAGCCAGCTCTCCTGAGAGAGCGGCAAATGGAGAGGAGGAGGATGACAATTACATCCCCCCCTCCAAAGATGAGGCAAGCCTCGGCGACGATGAATTCGCCGTCCCAAAGGATCCCGTCGAACAAGAGCGCTTCAAGCGCCGGCTTATGGCCACGGCAAATAGCCTGAAGAAAAAGTAGTATCAGCTTCAAGCTGATCAAGATCTGCTAGCTGACAAATGGACTGAAGTCCTCGCGGCCGAGGAATATAAACTCGAGCGCCCCTCCAAGAGTTACCCAAGGCGCAGGTTACTACCCCGACTGGAGGAAGAAGCATATGCCACGGCTGATCGGCCACCTTGTGGCCGCGATAGAGAGGCATTCCAGCCAAAAGCTCAGCCTCCACCCAATGCCATTCAAATAAAAAGGCATGGGGAGATACGCTAGACCTGCGAGACATGTTGGAGGACAAGGCAAAACATTCAAGATCGATCTACGGATCACGAGGGCGCACCACTCTGCGAGACGACAAACATCACGCCGGATACAGTAAAAGCAAACCCGGCCGGGCTGAACACAGCGGGCAAGACCCATTCGAGCTGCGTCGAGATATAGCCCAATACAGAGGCGCCGCACACCCCTTATGCTTCACAGACGAAGTAATGGAACATCAATTCCCAGAAGGTTTCAAACCTGTAAACATTGAATCATACGACGGCACAACAGATCCCGCAGTATGGATTGAGGACTTCCTCCTCCACATCCACATGGCCCGTGGTGATGACTTACATGCCATCAAATACCTCCCACTAAAGCTCAAAGGACCAACGCGTCATTGGCTTAACAGCTTGCCAGCATACTCCATTAGCTGTTGGGAAGATCTGGAAGCCGCATTCCTCGACAACTTTCAGGGCACTTATGTGCGACCACCAGACGCCGATGATTTGAGCCACATAATTCAGCAGCCAGAAGAGTCGGCCAGGCAGTTCTGGACTCGGTTCCTTACAAAGAAAAATCAAATCGTCGACTGTCCGGATGCGGAGGCCTTAGCGTCTTTCAAGCACAACATCCAAGACGAGTGGCTAGCCCGGCACCTTGGTCAGGAAAAGCCGAAATCTATGGCAGCTCTCACGACACTCATGACCCGCTTTTGTGCGGGAGAAGACAGCTGGCTGGCTTGCAGTAATAACATATCAAAAAAACATGGTACCTTAGATACCAAGGACGGCAATATTAGGTCGCATCGCAACAAGCATAAGCGCCGCATTAACAGCGAAAATACTGAGGATACGACAGTCAATGCCAGATTCAGATGCTCTAAACCCGGTCAGCGGAAAAAGCCATTCAAACAAAGTACGCCGGGTCCGTCCAGCTTGGACCGTATACTCGATCGCTCGTGTCAAATACACGGCACCCCAGGCAAGCCAGCCAATCACACCAACAAGGATTGTTGGGTGTTCAAGCAAGCCGGCAAGTTAATTGCCGAAAACAAGGACAAGGGGCCGCATAGCGATGACGAGGAGGAATCCCGGCAGCCGCACACTGGAGGACAGAAAAGGTTTCCCCCGCAAGTGCGAACGGTGAACATGATATATACAACCCACATCCCCAAGAGGGAGCGGAAGCGTGCGCTCAGGGACGTATATGCGTTGGAGTCAGTCGCCCCAAAGTTCAACCCTTGGTCCTCCTGCCCAATCACCTTCAATCACAGGGACCACCCCACTAGTATCCGTCATGGTGGATTTGCCGCACTGGTCCTAGACCCAATCATCGACGAATTTCACCTCACTCGAGTCCTTATGGACGGCGGCGGCAGCCTGAACCTGCTTTATCAGGACACAGTGCGCAAAATGGGTATAGACCCCTCAAGGATCAAACCCACAAAAACGACCTTTAAGGGTGTTATCCAGGCGTAGAGGCCCATTGCACAGGCTCAATTACACTGGAAGTGGTCTTCGGATCCCCGGATAACTTCCGAAGTGAAGAGTTAATCTTCGATATAGTCCCGTTCCACAGTGGTTATCATGCGCTGCTCGGGCGAACTGCATTTGCTAGATTCAATGCGGTACCGCATTATGCATACCTCAAGCTCAAGATGCCAGGACCCCGCGGGGTTATTACAGTCAATGGAAACACAGAGCGCTCCCTCCGAACAGAGGAGCACACCGCGGCCCTCGCAACAGAAGCGCAAAGCAGCCTCTCAAGGCAATCAGCCAGTTCGGCGTTTCAAAGCCCGAACACCTTCAAGCGCGCTCGAGGCAATCGGCAAATAGACCGCCTGGTGTGATCTAAGCTCGCGTAGCAATACGGCGGCCACCCCAATCCCAGCCCAACGGTGATATTCGTGCTGCGCGTACATAATTACGCATTAAAAATACCATGGGCACAGGTGGGGAGGGGGGCACAACTTTGGCACGCCCCAAAACGCGGCCTAAACTGCACTAGGGGCTTCCCGTTTGGTTATTTTTTCTTTTTTCAGGACCTTAATCTCTGGAAACACTGTCCGACAGCACTATTGCCGAACACATGATGCAGCAACCAAGAAGGCAGACAACTATGTTATACAACGGAATTCCCAGGTTGATCTCAGATTTCATATCATCCCTCAGCTCGCCCTTGGAAGGGACTTAGTCCTACTTTTTGCTTATCGCACTATCTGTATCACTCTGCTTTAACGCAGTTTTTTAATAAACAATGCATTACATTACGACCATTATTGCATTATATATATGTGTGTGTGTTCATTAACGACGCCTTGCAACCGTACACTTTGGTACGGCCAATACACCAGGGGCTCACGTACCCCATAATGCGGTGTGAAAAGTTCGAACACTTTCACAAGTGCGGCACCCCGAACTTATAGCATTATATGCATCGGCTCCGAATCATGTCTTTGGTCAAATGTTGGGTTTTCCCGGCTTCTATGTTTTGGTACCTTACGTTCCGCTCTATCGGCTAAGGTAGCGCTAGCAAAACTACTGCGATTGTGCCCCGGTTCTGCTGGGCTGAGCACCTCGGTAGAGAAATCTAAAACTGACTGTCATGATAAGGCGAGAGACTGGTCGCTGTTCGGCGAGGTTTTTCGAGTCCCTAAAGACTTATGCCGCTTAGGGCGAGGGGCCGGTCCTGTCCGGCTTAAAGGCGTGTATCGCGCCCCGAATTCGGCCTTCCGAATACCAGGGGCTTCGCCGAAATTTAAAATTATAGAATTCTATGGCTAAGTGAGAGTGATAAAGCAATATTAGTCCAGTTGCCTTGTTCGTTGTGCTGAGCACCTCCCTCGAAGGACCCAAATATGGGAACAAGAGTGCTCAGGTTTATCCCAAACACCCCAGCACTAGCGGCATGGGGGCAGAAGCCGAGGACTAGCCATCTCTCAGATTCGATAAACAACCAAACAAAAGGTAATATTTTAAATTCAAACAAGCGTTGCATAGCGCATATGAAACAAGTTTTCATAAATACAGGATAAAACGAGCAATTTTACTCAAATATTACATCTTTCGAACACTCATCCGCGATAAGACGGGCACCCGGCAGAACACCCTCGTAATACATCTCGGGGTGGCGGTGCTCCTTGCCCTCCGGCGGCCCCTCCTTGATCAGCTTCATGGCGTCTAGCTTGACCCACTACATTTTTACACAGGCGAAAGCCCGGCGTGCACCTTCAATGCAGACGGATCGCTTAACAACCTCCAGCCGTGGGCAGGCATCCACAAACCGCCTCACCAGGCCAAAGAAGCTGTTCGGAAGGGCGATGCCAGGCCATAGCCGAACTATAAAGCCCTTCATGGCCTGATCGGCCACCTTATGTAGCTCGACCATCTGCTTCAGCTGGTCGCTCATCGGCACCGGATGTTCGGCCTCAGCATACTGAGACCAGAACAGCTTCTCCGTCGAGCTTCCATCCTCGGCCTGATAAAATTATGCGGCATCGGACACACTGCGGGGCAAATCTGCGAATGCTCCTGAAGAGCTCCGGATCCGGGTAAGTAATCGGTAATTTACTTTTACATGCTTGCTTTGCATATAGAAAGCCTTACCCGCCGCTATCTTCTTCATCGTCGATCTCCTGGAGGGCCTTCTGGGCCTCGGCCTTGGCACTCTTTGCACTCTCAAGGGCCGCGGCAAGCTCAGACTCGCGCGTCTTCGAGTCAAGCTCCAACGCCTCGTGCTTTGTCACGAGAGCCTGGAGCTCTTGCTGCACCTCGCCCACCCGAGCCTCGTGCTTCTCTCGCTCGGTGCGCTCCTTGGCCGTTGTATCTTCAGCCTTGGTTAGCGCTTGCTTCAGGGTCGCCACCTCGATCGAGGCCCCTGGCAAACATACAACAATCTTGTCATTTTGCAATCGCGTCCTTTTTATACATACATATCTATAGACGGAGTATTACTTACCCTTGTTCTCCTCGAGCTGCCTCTTGGCAAGGCCGAGCTCTTTCTTGGACCCCTCGAGGTCCTGCTTCAGTACGGCGACCTCCGCATTTAGTGCGGCGGACGCCAGCAACGAAGCCTGCATATGCATATTGACATACTTATATTAGACTCATGCGATATTATTTGATCCTCTGTCCGGCTTTTCTTTGTGAACACCGAACAAAGCATCAGGGGCTACTATCTATGCGGTAATATTTCTACTACATTTTAAACACACTTACCTCAAAGTCTGTTAGAAGGCTGGCACAGGCTTCAGTCAATCCGCTCTTGGTGGACTGAACCTTCTGGATCACCGCACTCATGATAGTGTGGTGCTCCTCGTCGATGGAAGCGCTGCGAAGCGCTTCCAGCAGATTGTCCGGTGCCTCTGGATGGACAGAGGTCACCAGCACAGGCATTTTGCCCCATCTTAGAAGGAGGCCGCCTGCCCGAGTCCGGAACTGCTGGAGGGTCCGGCACGGTGTTCGGCTGAGCGCCGAACTCGGAGCTCTCGGGGGCCCCATCCCCGCGGCTCTCGGAGTCCAGAAGGTCGCCTTGAGGCGCCTCCGAGACTGTCTCCCCTTGATCCGGTGCCTCTTGAGACAACACCTCGGCGTCATCGGCAGGATGAGGGGAGGTGGCGGTCGGGACTGGATCGCTATCCATGTCCGACGAGCCCAGGGAGCCGTCCGATGATACCTCGATATTGGCTCGGGGCCGGAGTCAGCATCTTCGCCAGAAGAGCGTCTGCGGGGCCTTTGGGCAAAGGAGCCGGACAGTCGATCTGTCCGGCCATCTTCTGCCAGTCCTATCAATGGTCCAGGAGTTTAGATCCCGCATAGAGCCAATCTATATAAAAAATAAGTATCCTATGAAAGGTAAAGCAGCTTACCGCACTAGCTTGGCGCTTCGCGCTGAATCCGCGATCCTCAGTGATAGGGGAGGGACCTCGGCACTTTTAAACAGCACCCTCCAGGCGTCTTCATGAGTTGTGTCGAAGAGCTTGTTCAGAGTCCGGTGCTGCGCAGGATTGAACTCCCACAAGGTGAACTCCCGTTGTTGGCACGGGAGTATGCGGCAGATGAGCATAACCTGGACTATGTTGACAAGCTTGAGCTTCTTGTCCACCATGTTTTGAATACATGTTTGGAGTCCGGTTAGCTCTTTCGAACTACCCCAGGACATGCCCTTCTCTTTCCAGGAGGTGAGCCGCATGGGGATGCCAGATCGGAACTCGAGGGTCGCTACCCATGCGGGGTCGCGCGGCTCGGTGATATAGAACCACCCCGATTGCCACCCCTTTATGGCTTCCACAAAGGAGCCCTCGAGCCATGTTATGTTGGGCATCTTGCCCACCATGGCGCCTCCGCACTCCGCCTGGCGGCCGCCCACCACCTTCGGCTTGACGTTGAAGGTCTTCAGCCATAAGCCGAAGTGGGGCTTGATGCGGAGGAAGGCCTCGCACACGACGATAAACGCCGAGATGTTGAGGATGAAGTTCGGGGCCAGATCCTGGAAATCCAGGCCGTAATAAAACATGAGCCCCCGGACGAAGGGATGGAGAGGGAATCCCAGTCCATGGAGGAAATGGGTGAGGAATACCACCCCCTCATGGGGCCTGGGGGTGGGGATGAGCTGCCCCTCATCTGGGAGCCGGTGCGCGATGTCGTCGGACAGGTATCCGGCTCTCCTCAGTTCCTTGATGTCTCCCTCCGTGATGGAGGAGACCATCCACTTGCCTCCCGCTCCGGACATGGTTGGAGAAGGTTGAGATGGAAGTGAGGACTTGGGCGCTAGAGCTCGAGTGTGCGGGAGCGGATGAGCAAAGGAGGAAGAAGGCACGGATAAGAAGGTGAATCCTTATCCCTTTATATGGGCGGACGAAACTAAGCGTCCCCACTTGCCTGGTAAAACTTGCTTGTCCCCCAAGTGCCGCAATTGATGGCGCGGTTGGGTTACCCACGCCCGTATTGATGAGAATCCCGTAATAAGGGGACACGATCTCTGCTTTGACAAGACGTGTCAAAAAACTGCCTCGCGTTATGTGCGGGGCTGGTTAAAAGAAATGGTTCGAATAATCACCGGGCCATGACGTAACGTCATGTTGCCGAAACAAGCCAGCGAATTAGATCTGCGAAAATATTATTCTCTCTACGATGGAATGTGGAACTTATTTTGCAAGGTCGGACGCTATCCTCGTATTCAAATTCTTCTGTGATGTATTCGGAGAAGGAACCCGCCTTGCAATGCCGAAGACAATATTGCGCGCCGGACTCATCGTCATTGAAGCCTGGTTTAGGGGCTACTGTGCGAGTCCTGGATTAGGGGGTCTCCGGACAGCCGGACTATCTCCATTGGCCGAACTATTAGACCATGAAGATACAAGATTGAAGACTTCGTCTCATGTCTGGATGGGACTCTACTTGGCGTGGAAGGCAAGCTAGGCGATACGTATATGGATATCTCCTCCTTTGTAACCGACCTTGTGTAACCCTAACCCTCTCCGGTGTCTATATAAACGAAGGGTTTTAGTCCGTAGGACAACAATCACAACATACAATCATACCATAGGCTAGCTTCTAGGGTTTAGCCTCTCTGATCTCGTGGTAGATCTACTCTTGTACTACCCATATCATCAATATTAATCAAGCAGGACGTAGGGTTTTACCTCCATCAAAAGGGCCCGAACCTGGGTAAAACTTCGTGTCCCCTGCCTCCTGTTACCATCCGGCCTAGACGCACAGTTCGGGACCCCCTACCCGAGATCCACCGGTTTTGACACCGACAGCTTCCCTTCTCTTTCCTTTTCTCTCTCCTCCAATTAAGCAAGAATATACTAATTTTTAAACTCTTATAGCTTGTTTAAGTCACCTTATTGTACTTGCTCTAAGAGACTAGAATTAGCAACGTCCTTAGGTGTTATTTCTAAGTATGTTGCATTCAATTGGTTTAGGAATCATATGTACATCTCAATATCGTGGCCTAGTTGTAGAGAGAAGGGAATGAGAGAAATATTAGAAAGAAACCACATCAGATCAAAACATTAATTGTATTGTGCAGTGAAATGTGCTAAGAGCCACAACTCCCTTCTTTTCTTCTTTAATTGATGTGCCACATCGGTATTGTTTTGAAGAAAAACTTCCCATAAATTCATCAATTATCAAGGTAGTATAAATAACATCAGAAGTAAAAAAATTACATCCAGATTTTTGAAACACCTAGCGACAACTACAAGCGCTAGAGTGAGCCGTAGGTGCATTGATGGGGATACCCACAATAGGTAGGCCCGTGAAGGGTCAAAGTATCATAAAGCATGGGATCCGTATGACAGATGGGCCCAAATCAATCTCAACCACCCAAAAAGTTACTCGGGTGACATTTGGGTCACCACTACTTGAACGATCTAATGTGTCAGGTACTCGGAAGACACAAATTACTTGGCCAGCCAGTATATTCTGATACAAGAAGCACAATAGTCGTGCATGACATTTGAAGCATCGCCATCGTTGAGTAGGGCGGATAACTACTTGTAACATAGTAGGTGAGAGGGTGGCGCAATCTTTATAAGCGACCCCTCACACTTAGATTTAGGGGATTCTCATTCTCATTCTCTCTCTCTCTTGCAAACTCTTTCACATACGCACTAAATTCATACACGGAACAAAGAAAAGCCTTTTCAAAGAACGAGACGTAGGGTTGTTATCTCCACCGTAAGAGGCCCGAACTCGTAAAAATACTTGTGTCACCCGTCTGCTCTAGATAGATCATGCTCCATCTTCCTACCCCTTTCTACTGTCGAAAACATCCCCATGACACACACCACCGTCATCGCCTCTCTCTCACTAGAGCCGAGCAAACCTTATTTAGTAGACAGTCGGGAAGTCATCGTCATAAGGCCACATGGGACCAACGCACCAGAACCGCAAACATCGCCGACAAAGAAATGTCTAGATCAAAAGGATCCAAACTCTAGACACACGAACGTAGAAAAACAAAGACCGAATCCAACCGGATTTATCGAAGACAAACACCGAATGTATCCCGCTAGATCTGCCAGAGACAAGCCTCCACACGCCCTCTAGCGATGCTAGAAGTACCATCGGGGCTGGGGTTAGACGAGGAGTCGTATTCCATATTTACCCAAAAAGGCTTTCGGCCCGCTTTACATACTAAAAAGTATATCTAAAAACAAAGTCATCCCGCAGTAAGGACCATGATCCACCGCGCCTCCATAACTCTAAGGTCACATGAGACGAGGCAGACCACGTCGGCATCGGCAGGGTGCAGGGGAAACCCTATCGCCTTGGTGCCCTTTGCGTCACGAGCGTATTGACTGGGAAACTCATGTCTCGTGTCGTCGCGTCAGCATTTTACCTATGAACTCCTGCTAAGAGACCAAGAAAAAAAATGCTTTATGCATGTAGCACTAATATATTTTCTACTTCATCCGCCCTATAATATAAGATCATTTTGCATTGGGACGGAGGAGTACTCCTTAATTCAGTCCTCCTTGGTTGTTTTGATTTTGGGGAAGGGGGACACCTCACTAGACAGTTTTCTACTATCTCGGTCCTCGGACGAAGGAGTACTTCATAATTGGTCCCTTTTGTATTTCATATGCCAAATTTTGATCATAGATCTGACTAGCAAAATGTTAATGTATAAAAATTGTCAATGAATTCGTATTTAAATGTTTTTTTCTAATGATATTATTTTTGTTATTATGTATTATATTTTATTAGTTAAAATTATGTTTAAAATATAACACGAAATACGATGGGAACTAGTAGTAAATCAGTAAAACAGGAGGCCGTACTCCGTAAACTCTTTGGCTAGGCCGAGAGAACCCGATACGGTTCGGTCCCTCGTGCACCCGAACGCCACGGTGATCGCACACACGGTCGCACCCTCACCGCACCCCATCGACCGCATCGCGCCCTCACCGCCACCATGGACTACGCCGCTCACGCCGCCGCCGCGGCGCCGCAGGCCGCCGATCCCCGTGGGGCCTACCCTCCTGGCTACCCCTACGCCTACGCCTACCCGGTGTACCACTACCCCGATCCCGCCGCCGCCGCCCCCTCCGCCCCCGCCCCCGCCCCCGCCTCCGCCGCCTCGTCCTCCTACTACTACTCCAACCCTGCCGCCCAGGCTATCACGGGGGCGCAGTACAACCCGTACACCAGCCAATACCACTACTACGGCGCCCCGGCGACGGACGGGGGGAGTGGCCTCGCGGATTACTACTTCACCGCCGGCGAGGCCTCTCAGGCCCCGTCGGCGGCCCAGACAGCTCCGGCGGCGTCGGCGGCCGCGGCGGCTGGAAGAGAGGCGGTGAAGCACTTCGGGTTCGATCCCCAACGCTACGCCCAGGTCAGTGCGCTCACTGTCTCCGATTTGGTACATCTTTCTCTGTATGCGTTCCGAGTGTGGTGGATTTAGGTGGATTTTTTAGGGGTTCGTCAGATAAGGGAGCATGGTTACAAATCGGGCCTCACTGATTTTCTATCGAATCGATTGTTCTTGGCATATATATATATAGTTGGTGAAGGTAGCCCATAATCCTAGATAACTCGATTGCTGCCTTCTGGCTTTATGGGTTCTAGGTTTGGGAATCCTCGCACTGTAAAAATCACAAAACATTCCAGACTAGCTGGAAAATTGGAATGGTTTGGAAATTGCTCACCCGCATCTTAAACTCGCAGACTGGTTGACATGCAAGCAAAAAGGATATCACTCCGGTAGATTTGTTAAATCTTGACCATGAGAAGTTCTTTAGTCAAATCCTTTTGTGCCTGCAAGGAGCCATGCCTAGGCTTTGGTGCTGTCAGATATCAAAGTTGATCAGTTACTAGGGGCTTCATTGAAATGTAAGTCATGATTGGTAATTGCGACCGAAAGATAACATGTCATCTTTTTATGTCTAAACTGACGAAATAATAGAATAAGCGCGAGTTGGAATGAAACCTTGCTTGTTTTAATAGGGACTTCTAATCAAAATATTAGTGAAGTGCAACTGAAAGTTAACCTCAGCAGATGTGAACTTTGGACATTTTTAGCCTAGTTGGAACTGTTGTATTTTCAGCTTAGTTGGAACTGTTGTAGATTTAAGTAATTATGATGTGCGGCAGACCAATGAGTGTGATTAGAAAGCAGGTGACTGCCTGCTTTGTTGAAGACCTGGGCTAGTAGTACAGCATATGTGATTTCACCATTTTGACATAGCTTAGAGAATGAAAATCATTTGTGTATGTTTACCATGTATGCCTTAGTTTGAGGGCAACGTCCTAACCTGTGCTCCTTCCTATTTGGGTGAAAAGAGCACATATGATTTCATCACTTTGGCATGGCTTTTGGAAAGAAAATCATGATAAGGATGCATTTGTGTATCCATGTGGAAAAAAGAATTGGAGTGACCCTTCTCTCCCATACTTGGTTAAAATTCCTCCGATAATAAAGTTATTGATTATGGAATAGGTCACACCATCTTAAGTAGTGATGGAACATCATAATGTTTTTGTAGAGCTAAAATTGCCGTGATGGAAAATTGCCTTCAAAGAGCTGTCTGTCTCATGGCAAGCTGGGGATGGAGATGAAAGCAAGTAGGAGTATTTGGGGGTTGGGGCACAGAGTCTTCTAACTATAAGCTGAGAGAATATTGGATGATGATAACTTGCACATTTAGTGTTCTTAGGCCTTAGGACCTGAATCGGTCCCATCCATTCATTTATTGATGCACGGGAACTATTATCCTAAATGCCCAAACTCAATTGTAGTGCTAGTGTATGTATCTTGTTTCAATGTGAGCATCTGTATATTGAAAATTCGCTTTTATTGAAATAAAGTGGTCACCTGCATGGTTGCATCCTCGAGTTTTCCTCACCCCCGGCCACTTTGTTTCGTTCTTCCTCTGTGGAAACCAAGTGGGCATTTGCATGTTCACACCTATTTTTGCCTACTCAATTCAGTAAAATTCATTACTTGTTTCTGCTGAGAACATTGTAGCCTGCAATTTTCAGGTCTATTGAGTACTAATATCCAATTCTTTGCCCACTTCCATTCTTGGGTATGTTCAATCTGTAACTTGGCAGCATTCATTTGTTTGCATGTTGGTTTTGCCATAGACATAATTTCACATTAATCTGTTTTGTTACTTTTTGATCTACATGTCTATGTTGCTTGATAGTTGGTCTTTGTCCTTGTCATGTCAAAACTGGAAAAAAAAATCGAAGCTGAAATTCCGCATCCTGGAGGATGTGAAAGCCTGGTACAGATTTAACATATTTTCCCATTTTGGCTCAATTCCATTATTAATAAAGGTTCTCATGCTCTGAGTCCTATATTTGGATCAAGCAAAGGTCCTCTAATTTGAATATCCTTGTTTGGAGCCTTGGTGGTTGTTATTTTCTGAGAGTTTAATGACTGTTAATTCTTGAAAGACACCCAAATAGATTGAGTGTATTTCAAATTTGCAATAACCCCAAAGGACTATATAGGAGAACTAGAACTACCAGGACTCAACCCTATTTAAGCATACAATGCACATCTAGGCACAAGACAAACACTATTTGTTTACTAGCCATGTACACTTGAGTGCTACCCTTACAGTGACAACAAACTTTTGTTGTTCCTCGTGTTTCGTCAAGGAATCTGATCCCAGTTTTAACATTGACTTCAACATGCATCTCATCTACAACCGAGGTGCCATACACAGCTCCACAAGGACAAGTTAGAGTGCGAGTGCGCCATAATACTTCACAAGAGTATACATTGTGGGCAGTGGTTTCTATCCCACAGTCACCAAGCCAGATATCGCCCATGTAGTCCAAATCCTCAGTCGGTCTGTCAATGCTCGTCTCAGGTTTTTGAGGGAGAGTTGCTTCCCTTTATCTGTTCTATTTACGTTCAGTTAACTCCAGCACGCACGTTTTCTGATCGAGTTTAGCCAGGTTAGCAGAAACATCAGTTTTCAGTACATGCTATCTGAACTTCATTTTACATGCTTTCTTGCCAAGTTCAAATTCGAGAACAGCAATGGTTCATATCAAACTCTGTGCCTCAGATCCACCGTACCAAAAGGTGGACAATTTCCACAGACGCATCTTGTGCTTGGAGTGTAAATTTGCAGGTCTCGACTAAGAGGTCCTACTCCAACTTTACCTCTGATCTGAATGGGCGGCATGGTCTGCCTTAGTCTTTCTGTACTGTCATGGTGCTCCCAGTGCTGCATTGCTTTTCTTGTGCTGAGGCACAGCTGTTAGTATAGGAGGTGGTTGTTGCCAAGTCTTTACCTTCTTGATACATAGCTGAGGGCATCATATGTGTATGCGCAGGTGTTATTGGTATGTGGGTATAATATGTTGTCATCCGCATCATCATATTTAAATAGTAGTATTGGATAGAGCTTGTTCAGTGTAAGATATACATGGAAAATGGATCCAATACCGTCACCATCCATTCATCAGACTGGGTGGCTATATATCAAATTTAGTGCTGCCCCTAAAATATGCTGGCCTCCATTTAATGTGTGCTTTTGTGTATAACCATGCTTGACACGGTGACATGGATTTCACATGTGCACTAATTAATTGTATGAAAATATTTTTTTCTTACCTTCACTGTATGGCACATCTTCTGTTCAGTTCACCTTAATTGTATCTGCTGATTAGCTTTCATACTATATTTCTCATCTCTCCATATTAACTTGGTGTCAACATTGTCTCCATAGGTAGCAGCTGCGAAAGCTCCAAACGGAGTGGCACCAACAGCTGCAGCCACGGTCATGCATCATGCTCAGTGGAATGCCCATTTTGGACATCCTCTGCCGACAAACGTTCGGAGGAGTTTCAGGAAGAAAACTCCAAAAGTTGTGCAGCCATTACTCTGTGAAGTCTGCAAGATCCAGTGCGACACCATGGAGGTTCTCTTGATCCATAAAACAGGTCAGAAGCACAAGAAGAATCTGCAGAAGTTACAAGACGCGATCACGCCTCAACCAGCAAAGCCTCCGAACAGCGGTGTTGCAGCAAACACAGCACCTCCTGCCGCCGCTGCCGCCACTGCTGATGGTGTTGTGCCGGCTGTACAGCCAAAGAAGAACAAGAGCTCCAACGCGTCCCCAGCAGACTTGGAGGTGAAGAAGAGGCGGGTGATCGAGGCTGGAGCGGCTCATGGCGAAATGAAGATCTGCACAGCGTGCAACGTCGTCGTCAACAGCCAGAAGGTCTACGAGTTCCACCTGGCCGGGCAGAAGCACAAGGCCAATGTACAGAAGCAGCAGAAGCGGCAGCAGCAGCAGCAGCAGCAAGTGCAGCTTCAGCATGTCGCCTGAGACGGCGAGCCGCTCTCGGAGTTCTCCCTGTCTTTATTTCCTGTCCTTCCAGAGGATCAACAGAAACCAGCATTCAAAAACCCATGTGTTTTTTCCGTTGTTTGGTAGGCTAGCTTAGTCTCTGTTGCAGTTACAGTGTCCCCCTTGTTGTGCTGTAGAAACGTCGGAAAATTGCTTCAGACTTCTGCCTGCTGCGAATTAGCAGCGGATGCTGGTGGCGAATATTGTTATGTATTTTGTGTCTGTTGATGAATGTTGTGGTGATCTTGATATCTGAGTTCTTCTGTAATGTCATGGCTTGGGTTCGCGCCGCATAAATGGAATATGTTAGTTATACCGTGTTTGTAGTTCAGGTGCTCAGGCAGAAGTCGGAGGAATCGGTGATCATGGGCGGCAGTACTGTTGTTATCCTTGTTTTTTAGGGATTGTAGTCATCCTTGGTGTCGCATGAAGACTAGGGGTGGAAATTGGTAGCGGATAATCCGAAATATCCGATATTCGTATTCGAGAAAATGCCTATTCGTATCCGAAGCATCCGCATCCGAACTAAAATGGAAATGGAAATTATCCGTATTCGAATTTATTAAACAAATAAAAAATAAAATATGGTACGAGATTTTGAGACAAATATGGATATGGAAGTGGATATATCCGTATCCAAATAAGATTATGGGAGGTAATTTTCAAAATTCTAGACCCAATATTCCAATTATCCAACATAAAAGCCAAATAAGTGGTCAAATTTTACTCTTTATATGATTAAATTTATAAATTATTATGCATTACAATAGTATTTATTCATAAACCTATTTATCATTGACTTATTGTATGTCACAAGTTGATTATTTCAGGTCACATAGCTATCGACTAATTTACTTAAGCAATATGTTGATATTATTCGTATCCGTTCTGAATCAAGAAAATATCCGATACGTATCCGTACTCGAATAATATCCGAGCCGCATCCGTATCCGATAACATCCGTATTCGGATTCGTATTCGTTTTGAAAATATGAAAATGGAAGTGGCAAGAGCACTATCCGATCCGCATTCGATCCGTTTCCACCCCTAATGAAGACCCGCTGGACGAGTGGACCTAGCAACTTAGGGTTAGACAGCTTTAAAAGAAGCCGCCATCTCGCTAGTTTTTTTTTATCCGGAACGCCTTACATTCCATTTACGAGGGACCGATTAAATCGGTGGTTACAGCACGGTTTACATCAAGCAGGAGATCTGCATGCCATACATGTTGACCTTGATTTTTCTATAAGCCGCCTCTTTTATTCATTTGGGTTGCTCAACTAATTATAACATAATTAATTTAAAAGTCTCAACAAATTTAAGAAGCAAGTTATTTTTTTACCTGAGGAGAAACAACTTATTTTTTTAGGCAAACGCTCAGTGTCAACCGACAGTTTTTCTCTCGCTTATCCGCCACCTCCCACGAGTGACGCATGCCCCAATGGGCCTGTGCACCGCTTCGTGTGTTGCCTTATCTTCTCGTCCGATCACTCCCGGCCACATTTTTATCCTTGTCTTCTTTCTTTCTTCCCCAACCATCCAGCCTCCTCCATCACGCATACAAGAAGAACATCGCTAGCCCATGCCCACCGGCCTGCGAGCAGAATGGCCACGCAAGCCTTCGGTGGACACCACAACCCGGCCATGTCCTTCCCCAACCCAACTGTGGGCGTACATGGAAGTAGCATGCAAGCAGCGGCTAGCATGCGAGCTCGCTGGCCCACGCGACCGGCGACGGGGATTGGCGGTGCTCGAGACGGGAGCTTGGAGGTTGATGGCCTCGTGGTTGACGGCGAACGGCGGCGACGTCGATGTTTCTGTAACTTCATTTCCATTGGTTTTTTCTACAATGTCATGTGTGTTGCAAAGGTTTATTCCGTGACAATACCATGCTGCAAAAAAGTGAAGATGAAAAAAAAAACTCTGCAACACATGTATGTTGCACAAGTTCATTCTGCAACAACATCCATGTCGCAGAAAAGTGAAGACAGAAAAAATTTCTGCAGGATCATCTATGTGTGCATAAGTTCATTCCACAACAACACCCATGTTGCAGAAAAGTGAAGACGAAAGAAAGTTCTGCAACAACACCAATGTTACAAAAGGGTTTGTGCAATATGCGCTCTGTTGCAATGATGATGACGAGGTTGGACCGTTGATGGTGCCATATCTAACGATTCTTGAGGCGGTCGATCTTTCTAGATTATGCATCAGGGGACGTGTAGCACTGCCCTATTTTTTTAAGTCACTCAAAAGAACTGGCCCGTAATTCACCGGTGCACCGATGAAGTGTTTGTTGGAAATATGCCCTAGAGGCAATAATAAAAGCATTATTATTATATTTCCTTGTTCATGATAATTGTCTTTATTCATGCTATAATTGTGTTATCCGGAAAGCGTAATACATGTGTGAATAACAGACACCATCATGTCCCTAGTAAGCCTCTAGTTGACTAGCTCGTTGATCAACAGATAGTCATGGTTTCCTGACTATGGACATTGGATGTTATTGATAACGAGATCACATCATTAGGAGAATGATGTGATGGACAAGACCCAATCCTAAACATAGCATAAGATCGTGTAGTTCGTTTGCTAGAGTTTTTCCAATGTCAAGTGTCCTTTCCTTAGACCATGAGATCGTGTAACTCCCGGATATCGTAGGAGTGCTTTGGGTGTACCAAACATCACAACGTAACTGGGTGACTATAAAGGTAGACTACGGGTATCTCCGAAAGTGTCTGTTGGGTTGACACGGATCAAGACTGGGATTTGTCACTCCGTATGACGGAGAGGTATCACTGGGCCCACTCGGTAATGCATCATCATAATGAGCTCAAAGTGACCAAGTGTCTGGTCACGGGATCATGCATTACGGTACGAGTAAAGTGACTTGCCGGTAACGAGATTGAACGAGGTATTGGGATACCAACGATCGAATCTCGGGCAAGTAACATACCGATTGACAAAGGGAATTGTATACGGGGTTGCTTGAATCCTCGACATCGTGGTTCACCCGATGAGATCATCGTGGAGCATGTGGGAGCCAACATGGGTATCCAGATCCCGCTGTTGGTTATTGACCGGAGAGTCGTCTCGGTCATGTCTGCATGTCTCCCGAACCCGTAGGGTCTACACACTTAAGGTTCGGTGACGCTAGGGTTGTAGGGATATGTATATGCAGTAACCCGAATGTTGTTCGGAGTCCCGGATGAGATCCCGGACGTCATGAGGAGTTCCGGAATGGTCCGGAGGTAAAGATTTATATATGGGAAGTCCTGTTTCGGCCATCGGGACAAGTTTCGGAGTCATCGGTATTGTACCGGGACCACCGAAAGGGTCCCGGGGGTCCACCGGGTGGGGCCACCTGTCTCAGGGGGCCACATGGGCTGTAGGGGGTGCGCCTTGGCCTACATGGGCCAAGGGCACCAGCCCCAAGAGGCCCATGCGCCTAGGGTTTCAAGGAGGAAGAGTCCTAGAAGGGGAAGGCACCTCCTAGGTGCCTTGGGGGGGGGGGAGGGAAACCTCCCTTGGCCGCCGCCCCCCTAGGAGATTGGATCTCCTAGGGCCGCCCCCCCCCCTTGGCCCTCCTATATATAGTGGGGGAAGGAGGGATTTTCATCCACGCCTTTGGTTGCCTCCTTCTCCCTCTCCAACACCTCCTCCTCCTCCATAGTGCTTGGCGAAGCCCTGACGGAGTACTGCAGCTCCATCATCACCACGCCGTCGTGCTGCTGCTGGAGCCATCTTCCTCAACCTCTCCTTTCCCCTTGCTAGATCAAGAAGGAGGAGATGTGACTGTTCCGTACGTGTGTTGAACGCGGAGGTGCCGTCCGTTCGGTGCTAGGATCTTCGGTGATTCGAATCACGACGAGTACGACTCCCTCATCCCCGTTCTTTGAACGCTTCCGCTCGCGATCTACAAGGTACGTAGATGCATCTAATCACTCGTTGCTAGATGAACTCCTAGATGGATCTTGGTGAAACCGTAGGAAAATTTTGTTTTCTGCAACGTTCCCCAACAGTGTTGACAGTCCGCGTCAGCTTACCCTGCACAAGCATGCAGCCCTGCAAGCATGTCCATCTCCTTCTCGTGCAACTGCGACGGGCCTATGCGTGAGGATGGCATGAAAGAAAAGGAAAGGAAAAATGAGAATCTTATCGGACTACTCAGTATCAGTGGGTACTGGGTAGGTGTGCATGAGTATTGTGTCAGGGACATTATTCAGTTGGATGATAACACAAGCCCTAGATAAGGATGTCAGTTATGTGGTAGCCAGGGTGACCGGGTGCCTTGTCTTGTGGGCATGATTTGATGGTTTTCGTCCGGTGTTTCACTAATTAACCGGACAATTTTTTTTAAGGATTTGAGACCCTTTTGGAGTGACTTAAAAAAAGATTAGAGACAATTTCATCACCTCTTTTATTAATTATGTGTCATATAAACAAACAAACAAAATCTGAGTTGATGAGCTACGAGACGGCGTCACAGAGCATCAACGGGAATGACAAGAAAACGCTACAGCTAGGCATGCAAATGAGATCCTTGTGTGGTGACTATTATGATGATGTGCATTGTATGTTCAGAATGTTAATGTGATGGTTATCTTTTTCCAGGTCTTAAATAAATCATTGCTATATAATACTCCATCAACCCTGAAAAACTTAAAATCTCCATTTTAGATGTATACATGCATAGTGTTTGTGTTTCTGGACACCAAAACAAACACCATGAACTAATTGTCGGATAATGCAGGCGACGCACAACCCTGCCCTCTATCTGATCTTGTTGTCACCAGACCGCAGTGCTTGGGAAGACCGGAGGGTACCCCAGTACCGGGTGAAGAACAGTTCACCTGCGGACAGATCGAGGTGAAGTTGGCGTGCAAGGGGTTCAACTCCATCAATGTCGATCCAGCTAGCATAATCATGCCGGAGGACGAAGACAACGCGCTCTGCACCCTCAATGGCGGCCAAACGGTGCATCTTGGTGAAACGGCCACGTTCAACTACGTGTGGAGCACAAAAATCAGCTTTGAGCCCGTCAGTTCGACCATAGAATGTTCTGAAGCATCTGCGCCTACTCCATCGGCAGTATGATGTTGAAAGGCTACAAAGCTTGGGAAAATATACAATGGGTAGGTGAAAGAATAAGGCATATAGGAAGATTTAGCATGTGTTTCGTTTATTGCCACATTTATGATTTGCCACACTTTTTTAGCTACATGGTCTACATGTCATAGGCTCAATTTTTTGCCAAGTCTTGCCACATTTGTGGTGGCCATTTTGTTAGCCACATTTTTTATGGTAGTCACACTTTGCCTACGCTTAGTTGTGGCAAAGTTAGTGATGAACCAAACAGGCCCTTATTTGACATTGTGTCTCCAACTTTCAGTTGTCTTGATCCAAATAAAAAACACTCTCGGTTGTCAAGCTGTTGAAACTATCAATGAGAAGTTATAACTTAGTCTCATGTTTGTTGATATGACATCCCAATTTTCTAAATACTGCCACGATCAAACACTAACAATCACAAACATTAATTGATGATCAACAAAGTGAACAAACAAAAGAAAGGTTGTTGTGCATGGACCATTGACCTGCTAAGAAAATTATTTCTTATCATTCTCAAAAAACTTAACGCTTGGGCGGTAACCAAAAAATCCAAGTTCACACCAAAAATGCATATCCACTTCATGTCGAATACATTTGTTTTAGGATACTTGCTCCATTACACAAAACAGACCTACGACTGTGTGCAATTCTCGTCTACCATCTAGTTGTGATATTCAGATACTATTACGTATTAAATAACATTGTCATACTTTACCATCTAGTTAAGACCTTGTGATATGGTGTATCCTACTTTAATATTCCCTTGAGCTGATTAGGCTGGTTGTAATGGGGAGTATGCATATAATACTACCTTCATAATGCATAGTATCATAAGTTAGTATCTTAGGTTGCCTTATTAATTGTCATGCATGACACAAAGTAGTACAACATTTAATATGATACGGTATCATGATATGATACCGCCCCTTCTTTCTTTTCTTATTTAATTGTGTGCCACATCATTCAAAAAGTCTAGTTGGCATGTATGATACCGCTTATGATACTCTCACTACGATCAGCCTTAGCTAGGCCTACTCGTTAAGACAGTCTTATGGCTAATTGGTGCGACAACTCAGATGTATATTCAATAGGATGTATCAAATTTTGAAAAATACCCTCACATTCATCAGAAATTGTTAAATTTCTATAAATCTATGTCACATTTGGTCGAACTACAATGCTCATGTGCCATGCTGGATACACTCTTTTGCGGGTCCTGTTGTATGTCCATTCAGCCAGTGCAGGCATATCATTTTGATATGTGGATCATGCTCTATAAGGCCCCGAAATTGTTTTAGCTCTTCATTTCTCAGGGGAACTCGAGGATACACATTTCATTTCGGCATGTAAGCGCATCTACAGCCGAACTTATCAAATTCGGCCCCTCAAACATTCGCAGACGCGCCCACGGGCATTGACCGGACACTTCTCAATTTGTGCCCTTCACATCCGCACTCCTAATATCCAATACTCTATATCCATACTAACCATGTAACATGAAGATAAATTATGTAGATCATCGCACGGACTATAAAACAGAGCTACATATGCACATTCCGATCACCAAAAGATCACAAACGGATCTCCAAAAGCTACTCAAAGTTCACATAATCCACATAGGATGGACATGTTCTATCTAGAGACATAAATAACTAGAAATTAACTACAGAGACGGCGAAGAATCACCACTTCCTCACCGGGCCTTTTGCCCTTTCGGTTGCCGGCGTAGCTGTAAGCGTGGACTACAGGTGGCGGATCATCGATGTCGAAGGAGGAGGAGGAGATGTGGTCGTCGCCGTCGCCGGAGAGGACGATGAGCCCCTTCATCCACCTGACGGCCCTACCCTGCTGCCATTTTAGCTTGCCATACCGATCCGCCTCCTGCCCCAATTGCTCAGTGGCAAGCCGGGGCGTCCTCACGTTCTTCCGCCGTAGACGGCGAGCCTTCGTCTCTGCCCATCGTCATCGTAAGCAATTGGCGGTGGACCCAAGCGAGGGGCCGCTCGTCCTCGTCGAGCTCCACCGGCATCATGTGGTGGCGATGCATGGACTGCTCCGCCGTGTCTCCCTGCCTTGCCCGCCGCCTCTCGTGGTGGGCGGCGCGGGCACTAGCACCCGTCGATGCCCGCGCAGAGCACCTGCCGACGAGGGAAGGGGGCGGAGCGGACTACGCTGCCCTGGCGTTTTGGGAACGTGTCGGCGCGTTGGGCCATTACTTTCGTCCGCGGTGACCCAAACGGACGGGCGGCAGACGAAATGGGTCGCCGCATTGGAGTTGCTCCTAGGGTTTTCGAGCGAGGAGCCGGATTGGGTTTTTTTATGTGCCGGCCCAAGTGTCATAAATTTATAAATATCTCCTAATTTCTAGAAATCGAAATTTTTGCCATAGCCGACTCTTGACGCGTGGCAAAAAAAACCACGCCCTAGTTTCTTGACCACAAATCGTTGGACACAGGACCGAACCTTCTGGAACGGCCGCTGTCTCTGACACGGCCCCGCATCGGCTGGCGGCCCAAAACACAGCAACAAAACCGCCAGCGCCGCCCTCTTCCCCACCCCTCCATCCCGTCCTCCCCACAGCGCAGAACCCCAGAACCCCCAGCCGACCTCACGCGGCACGCGTCGGAAGGAAAAAGAGGAGAATTTCGCCCCCCTCCCACTCCCCGTCCCCTCCGCCGCCGGCGATCGCCGTCCCCGCCATGGCCGCCTACTGCCCGCTGCCGGCGATGGCGCCGGAGCTCCCGGTCTGGACCCACGCCGCCCCGGCGCCCCCCGAGCCCGAACCCCTGCCCCTCTTCATGTACCCGCCCCCACCGCCCCCGCTCCCCGCGGGCCGCCGCCTCCTCCCCTGGCCGGTCCCCCACCGGCCGCCTCCCGACTTCTTCTTCGAGATGGACTACCGCCGGACCCACTCCCTCGTGCAGGTGAGCCCCCCGCCAGCCCCCGATTCCTCTGGTTTCCCTGGTGTCCCCGGTTATCTCCGAGTAATCTCGTGCTTCCTTTCTTGGGGGTGATGCAGTTCTTGGCGGACGAGGGGGCCATCCCGACGCCCGAGGAGGAGGAGACGAGGGAGCAGGTCATCCGCGAGCTCAAGAAGGTACCCGGGCATGGGGATTCCGGCTTAAAAAAATGGGTATTGAAGGCATTTGCGTCCGGCTGGAGTTCCTGACTTGTTCTGTTTTCGCTGCTTGCTCTTGCAGATTGTGACGGATTGGGCCAAGGCGGTGGCCTGTGAGGAGAGGGTTCCCCCGAGGCGGGTGACGGCTACGGTCCTCACCTATGGTTCTTACACGTTAGGGGTAAGCAAGAACGCAAGATATTTACCAAAATGATGTGGTCATGATTTCTCTGAATGTTTGCGGGGTTGACCAAATTGGTTGGATTATCCCCAGTTTCAGGATTCTATAGAATTCCATGTTTGTGGTAGTAATTTTGTTGGATTATCCCCAATTTCAAGATTCTATAGAATTGCATGCTTGTACTAGTAATTTGGTTGGATTATCCCCAATTCACCCTATGGAATTTCATGTTTGTAGTAATGCCTAGATTTAGTGGCTTCACACCTTTTGCCCAATTAAGCCGACCCATATCGCAAGGAAGGTAGATTGCAAACCTATTATTAGCACAGACAATACAGGAGCAGAAAATGGTCTGTTATTTATAGTGCCCTGCCCTTATGCCTTGTCACATATTTGTGCACCTTCTGTTTGTTCTAGTTGCCGCTTATGATGCAATAAATCAAGTGCATTGTCTGATCAAGTATTTTTGTTTCTTCAAGGCTCACGGACCTGAATCTGACATCGATGCGCTATGTGTTGGTCCCTGTATCGCAAACTTGCCGGTAACTATCGTGGTTTGTGTTCCCTCTTTCTCCACCTTTGCTTCAGGATACTAACGCATGTCATGTCAATCTTGCAGCACCACTTTTTTGCTGTTCTGCGACAAATTCTCAAGTGCAGGCCGGAAGTATCAGGACTGCAGACTGTGGAAAATGCCAAGGTTCCATTGATGCGATTTAGATTCAGTGGGATTTCTGTTGATCTGACATATGCCCAGCTCCCAGTCCTTGATGCAGTTCAGGCAAGTTTGTTACGCTGGCACCCCTTCTAGAAAACTATACCTGTATTTACGAATCCTGTCTGATTATGTGCAATTACCTTAACTCATGGAGTGAACCTGTTAGTGAGAAGCTTACCATTAGGACGATATTGTTCTAGATAGTTGAAGTGCCTCTGATCTGAGGAGCTAAGGGTATAACTCTGTAGTATATAATCTCTTTAAATCTGGCACATCAAAATCATCAAACATGGCCCTGAACCTCGGATACGTTTTTCCGGTGTCAAACCTGACTGATTCAGAACCGAATGAAGTTCCAGAAGTGCACAAAGACGATCCTGACTTTCCTTGCACTCTCCGTCCTCAGGACACATGATAGAACATTCTCTTTGGTGGCCTTTGCCGCACTGTGGAAAAAGACTCCGTTAGTGACTTGGGGTTACCAGCTAACAACTATTGTGCACCCCTCTACCTCTCTTTAGATGTTCAAAATAATCATACCAGATATCTGACACCACATCCAGAAGATTATTGGATAACCCATGTTGCTCATCCTGAGCATCAAACTTTTCGATCTGTGTGACAAGATCTCACTACTTTTCCTTGACATCACCCCCACAATTTAACCCCAGCCTTGCAAAAAAAACTATGGGACGTCTAATGTCATTTGACCATTAGTCAGGAGAAGTCCACTGTACGTCATCGCCTCACCCATTTCGTACCAGCTGTTTCTCGAAACCAGCCTGAAAAACATTGATGCTCGAAAAAGAAATGCCCTGTACTTGGTTCTTTTGCTCACAGCAATATGTGCATGATGAAGCCAATTCTTGTCAGGCTTATCACAGCAAAAGGTGTGAAATCTGGCTTCAAGCCATGCTAACTAGCACCCTGTCAAAATTAACTATGGCTGGTGAATTTGCTTGTTGGTCCACGTGTAACAAGCCCTTCCCCTTTGAATCTTATGGATTTATTGGAGAGTTGGATCAGATACTGACCAATATTATTGTTATGTTCTATCACATGCCTACCGAATGTGGTTTGCTAATCCCTAGGAATAGGGGCACAATATATAATTCTATTTTCCTGCTTGCCGAACAGCCAGTCAAGGAGTCGGGCTGAGCAGGCCTAAAAGCCACCATATATTCCCATGTACGCACCAACTTTTTGCTTGATCAACACATATGCAAAGAATTTACCTTGATCAAAAGAACTCACATCTAAAACATCTAATTTTGCTTGTAGTAATGCTTCTCCAGTTTTTCTGAGTTCAGCGCCCTAAATGATACTTACAAGATAAATCCATATATGTGGAGTATGATCCCTCCAAATTATCTTTATCATGACTGTCCCACAGACGTCGTACTATGTAAAAATGGAAGGTCTATATTCTGACGGGTTTACTTGCTCATGCAGGCTATAAATACATCTAGTCCTCAGTATCTTCGGAAACTTGATTCACGGAGTTGGAAGAGTTTGTCTGGAGTTCGTGTTAATGAGCAGATTGTGCAGCTAGTGCCGGATCAAGAGGTTACAGACTATTCTAATTTAATTCACCAGCACTCGGTCACATTTTTGTCCCCTGCGTAATTGTACATGAGGACCCAAGTAGTCATGTTTGAATCTACACTTCTCAATCCATTTACTTACTCTTGTATTTATCTATTTTTGCACTTCCTGCTTAACATGCTCTTGTTTCCTTCGATTTATTTACTTTTATCCATGCTCTTGTTTCCATTGATTTACTGTGACTGTGGTATTGCTCATTATTATTTGTACACAAGAGTACTTGAAATTATTGTTACTTTTTCACTTCAAATTCTGTTTGTTAACAATTCATGCAGAAGTTCCAAGTTCTGTTGCGATGCATAAAACTATGGGCTAGGAGGCGGGGACTTCATTGCCATGTATGTTGTTTTAATATGTGCTGGCTGTTCAGCTATATTCTGGTCTGACCGTGTCATGTTGACATGTCCTATGCCATTTTGCAGTTGCTTGGTTTCTTTGCTGGGATTCATTTGGCGATTCTTGCAGCATATGTTTGTCAGAGATTTCCAAATGCCACTGCCAATGGTCTGTTCACCATGTTCTTTGAGATATTTGCTCACTGGCCTTGGCATATTCCAGTAGATCTGCATGGTCAGCAAACTAACTGCACGCGCTCAGATGGGTGTTTAATGCCCATAGTGATGCCTTGTTCTCCGCCGGAGCTCTGTGCGTCTAATATGACGGAAGGTACCTTCAGGAAGATCAGAGAGGAGCTTATGCGTGGTTATGTTTTGACCAAGGTCAGTAACTTAGGTAGTTTCACTTATAGTTGTGTTTGTCCTGCTTTTTGAAGTCTGGTGAAGTTTGTGAAATGCACAGATTTTGTTATTCTGAGGTTTTGTCTAAAACTCTATATGGTATAGATATTTAGTCATTTATTGAAACATTATTACTCCCTCCGATCCATATTACTTGTCACAGCTTTAGTACACTTGGTTATGCTTACATAAACAAACACATTCTGAAATTCCTACGCCACAAATTCAGATCTTCCATGCATGCATGTATTCGGCACTCTTTCCTGTTCTAGGTTTCTTTCGCAGGGACAACTAATCCACTGTTTCATACGACTATGGTTTCTGCATCCCAACCATTCAACATGATCTAGCTTGACAAATATGTAGACACCTATCTCGTGTTCCTTGTTCACTTCAAGTACTTGACTATATTTTCTTTTTGCATTTTGCTATACGCCTAGTTCATTGATACTCATCTGAAGTTTTAGTTCAGAATATCATTTCAGTGAGTATACATTTTACCCTTGTCTGTCCTCTTAACAAAACTGTACATGATGCAACTTATCTTGGAATATTTTTGCGGTTCAGTTTTCTCCAGTACTAGACAATTGCGCATATGTTTGCTTGAACACTTCGAGTTTATTTTTGCATCAACTCTTAACAGTTCTTTATTGTTTGGCACAGGACCTAGGGAGCCATGATTTTGAGTGGGCATGGATTTTTGAACCCTTCCCATATTCGACAACATATGAACAATTTCTTCGCATTGCTCTATGTGCTCCAACTTCTGAAGAACTGCATGATTGGACTGGATGGGTTAAATCCCGCTTCCCTTACCTTATTCTCAAGGTTTGTTTGCTGCAGTGCAGTCGTCTTGTTTTTCCTTCATACTCATGCAGCTCGACTATTCATTTAGTGCAAGGATGTAAATCTAAATGGTTTTAACTTGTGCTCTGCAGCTGGAAGATAACGGCATTGAGTGTGACCCCAATTCATCACAGGAAGTTGATCATACAGTCATCAAACCCAACATTGTATATCACTGGGGCCTCATCCCTCAATCAGATACTCTTCTTGATTCTAGCTCTCTGAAGGAAGATTTCATGAAATATGTCATCAATGATGTCTATGGAAAGGTGAAATGTACAAACTCAGAGCTGACGTTGTCCATCGTTGGCGCATCAGAGCTGCCAAAAAGCATGTACAATGACTCATTTTACTCTCGGCACCTGCACCAGTATGGGGTGGGCTACCAGGCAGCAGATGACTGTTGGAGTACAATTGGCTAGGATATTGCTGGATCATCTGGCACATACTCTTTTGCATCTTTTATTCTGATCATCGGGCGGATACTCATCATGTCTGTGGGTTTCTTCTCATCTCCTTATTGCCCCTAGCAAAGGGAATCTGAAGATCAGGGTATTCTTTTATTAGCCTCCCAGGTGCACTAAGATCATGAAACTGACTTGGTTCTGCTCTGATGGTTATTCGAGCGCATGTGTAGTACTGGTCAGTATATCGGCATAGTGTCTGACAAAAAAAGAAAAAAAAATGTTATGTTGGCATAGTGGCTTATAGCAGTAGAATGTAAAATGTAGGCTATTATTCCAAAAAAAAGTATGTAGGTTACATGGCTCACACCTGCCAAGCGGAAGCCCCGGTGGAAGGGTTACTGGAAACCTATTGAAGATGGGGAGGCAAACCAAAAAAAGAAGGTAAAATGTCTGCATGAACGCTGTCCAAGTGCGGGTTTCTGCTGTGAATTTTGATGCCTGCTGGGTGCAAATCACCCAAGGTGCCTGCAATGTATAGTTGATCTTGTCAGTAGTATGTGCTGTTACATTTTGCAAGCAGAACAGCCCCTGCCACTGAACAATTCTTTTTGTGTAACTGATAACTACCCGACTCTGAAGTGCCTGATCTGATGGGGTGTTACTGAATAATAAACTGTAAAGTGAAAAACCAGTTGAAACCTGTATGTGGTCTTGTTTCTGGTGCAGAGGTGGATGATGTTTTGTACGTATTTGGTATTGATGATGGTGATGATGGTGATGGTGATGCATAGTGTTTAGCATGATGGTATTTTGTTGCTGCGTACATGGTCCAGGGCCGGCGTTCAGGTGAGAGGAGATGCATTTGGTCCAGGCCATCATGGCCTTGGCTCGTAGGTGTATGTGTGCCGTCATAGTATTTGCGTCACGCCTGATGACCCAGCGTAGCTCTTGGGATCATTCTATTTTTGAGATCCGAAGTTTGCGCATCATAGACAAGAGACCCACCCTGCAAACTCCAGAAAATTCGGCTGCACGTTCTCTGACTTTACTGAATCAGCTGCCAAGTTTGTGCATGTGTTCTTAAATTCAGTTACTGCCAAGTCTGTGGATATGCCGTTAAATCGAAGGGGGAAAAAGCGTGTAGATATGTTTGCCATGGAAAAGGGAGCAGCGAGAGCGATAAGATACGGCAGAGGTGAAAGCGGGAATTCACTCACGTTGTGTGCATACATGGTCGTTGTCACATGGTGGTGGTGGCACAGGGCCACGCAGCCGCGCTCCGGGCCACGGCGAGCGGCGTCGCGGTCACCGACGGCGGAACAGAATCGTCGGCAGCTTTTGGCGTAGCGAGTAACATGCACGGCCACTGGCCATTCCATCCATCGGTCCCGAAGCCATCTCACTCAGCTGCGCACATGCGCTCGGCAGCCCACCCACGTCCGGCCGATCCCGACGCGCCCTCGCACCCGCGCCACACGAGCTCACAGCACATCACGGCACAGGGGAAGCATGGTCCGTCGATCAGTCCGCAGGCAGGGCGCGCCCGGTTCCGCACCGCACGTGCCAGCCAGCGCGCGCCGGGGCCATGCACACGCATGATATGCTCAGGACGCGTACGTGGGCGCGTGCAGCCACAGCATACGTGATGGCAACCCGGCCGAGAGCACGCACGCGGCCGGCACCCGGCAGGTCGCGCTCGCTCGCTCGCACGGAGCAACAGGACAGAGCTCGACGACGACACGGGCGGGCCGGTGCATATGCGTCCGAGGGAGCATGCACGGAGTGGAGCGGAGAAACCCGGTACTACTGCACATGCGTCCCTTGCGCGCACCAGCCGGCAGTGCCCGCCGGTGGCGCGGCGCGTGCAGCCGAAGCATGCGTGATGGCAACCGGCGCGCGAACACGCACGCGGCCGGCAGGCCTCTCGCTCGCACGGACAAGCAGGACACGACTCGCGCGCGTACGTCCGCCGCCCGGCCGTGCCCTGCCATGCCATGCCGTACGTGGCGCGGCCGCCCACCCGCTGGACGCGACGGCCCGACAGGCACACGGGCGCGTGCCGCGCCGAACAAACACCTACGTGCAGCACCGTAAATGCACGCTCGTACGTACTCCATTGGCGAGTTACGTGCTCGCGTACTGATCCGGTCGGGCGACGAGCGACGGCGCATTAACTGGACGCGCGTGACAAGTCGACCGTGGTGGATCCATGGTCACGGACGGACGCGTGCGTGCGTGCACGGAGCGAGCGTACCGTTGCTGGTACGCTGCCGCGCCTGCCTGCACGTACAGATTTATATGCCTCCCTCGTTAGCGGAGCGGCATCTGCATGCTCCGGTAGCCCAAGTACCGGCCGCTGCATGCATGTGCAGTTTGTCTCAATGCCGATCCACCTGCCCACGGCCGCTAGCCGCTACTATAGGTGGCTACCATGCATGGACGGCCCCAAAGCAGCTCGTGCGGTGCATAACTCACTGCATGTACGTATAGTATACTAGATAGATAAAAATGTATACCGGATTCATGCCCTGAACCCGAAAGCATACGTCGCCTCTTCTTTCGACATGCTGCGTTGTTTCTCCCAGCAATGCACATGAAGAGGACGGTGCAATGCCAACACAAGAAGAAGGCCGGTGAAAATTGCCGTCGACCTGAAAAAAGACGAGACTTAACCAAGTCTAGGTCAAGTGACATAACATGTAAGGAAAAAAATTAAAAAATTACACGGATCTTCACGTAAGAGCATCTATAGCCGGACTTTGTAAATCCGGCACCGCAAAAGTCTGCGGACGCGACCGACAAATTAGCCACTTTGCATCCGAGTCTCTCATATTTCAATCCCAAAGCATGCAAAAGAAATCCTACGTACTACCCTAGCTAATCTTCGTCATCGGAGTTGTACACGACGTCGGTGCCAGGTGCCCGCTGGACGGGCGCATAGGAGGGCTCCGGTTCATCCTCCTCCTACTCGACCTCATCCATGTAGGCGAGCATCACCGCCTCCTCCGCGGCCTCCACCTCCTGCCGGCGACGGCGTCTGGTTTCAGCAACCGACTCCAAGCGAAGGGAATTAAGGATGGCCTGCTGCTCCGCCTGCAGATCGACGTCGCCAGCATCCACCGCATCCTCCTCAACCTCCCCCTCCTCCGCCAGAGGTAGCCCCACGGCGATTCGGGTTTCGCGCCTTGCCAGGATCTGCTCAAGGAGCTCAAGTTGGCGCTGAGCCGTTAGAAATCGGTGGCTCCTCACCCGGGGCGTGGGGGCATGGCTACTTTTTTTTGAATGAAAGCCCCCCCCCCCCACTTTTATTAACGAGGCGAAACCACAGCCCAAGTCATCCAAGTTGAAACAGGAAAGGGGCACGGCTACTAGGCGGATGAGGAGTGCAAAGCGGCGGCGGCAGCGGACTGACGGGGGAAAATGTGGATGGTAGTGTTTCGGTGCGGCGGTCGACTTAAATAACCGGGCTAGTCACTACGTAGCCTGCCGGAGCGGCGCCACACGGCGACATTGCTATGACGAAGGAGACGAATTTCGGACCGCCGAGTTTCCAGACGTTTCTACGTGAGACCCCGCCGTCAGTCCGACGTGTCGGGTACGCCCTGGCGCCCTATATCCGCCTTTAATTTGGGCTGGATATGAGAGATGCCGGTCAGCCCGAGACGTGTGATGCCCGTTTCAGGCGTCCGTTCGGATCAGATTTTCGTGACCGGTCAGCGACCGAGCGGGCCGCTAGGACGTTTTAGGCCGGTTTGAGACGCCCTGCTTAGATGCTCTAAGATCCTAAGAATGGAAAGACTTGGCTAACTGCGATTTGGCAATCCCGAAAAAACAAAAGGCTGATCAGTGCACGGAAAAAGATCCCTTTTGGATGCTGCTCTTCGTCTGTTATGATCGGGAGCGCGCTCCGCGAGCGTCTGCACCGGCCGGGCGATGTGATATGCAAGAAAGATGTGTGCACCGTAGTCGCACAAAACCATCACGATTATTGGTCCTGATCGATCAGCCCCACGATCAAGTCTCACGCCTCGATCGAGATTGCGATCGCGATGAATCCGGGCATATGCGCGAAAGATGAAGCACGAGGCCATAGCTAAGGTAGGCCGGTCCTCAACGTTAACACCATCATAGTCACGTACTGCTGGCTGCTGCTACAACTTGGCCAGTACGTGCTGGACGTGCGTGCATGCGTGTGTGGTAACAGGAGTGATCGTATTCTTCTAGTATTCTTCTTAGTACTAACGTTTTGTTTTGCTCCGTACGGCTGGTGAAAATTGCCGATGACCTACATGCTGCGAAATACATGGAGTGCGGATAGAACAAGTTCTTTCTTCCGGTGCAGATGAAGAGGGCGGTGGTATTGGTGCAATTGCAGTGCAAGAAGGCTAGTGAAAATTGCCGGTGACCTCCATGCTGCCAAATACATGGAGTGCGGACAGAACATGTTCTTTCTCCCGGTGCAGATGAAGATGGCGGTGCTGGTGCAATTGCAATGCAAGAAGGCTGGTGAAAATTGCCGGTGACCTACATGCTGCGAAATACATGAAGTGCGGATAGAATAGGTTCTTTCTCCCAGTGCAGATGAAGAGGGCGGAGCCGGTGCAACTGCAATGCAAGAAGGCTAGTGAAAATTGCCGGTGACCTCCATGCTCTCAAATACATGGAGTGCGGATAGAACATGTTCTTTCTCCCGGTGCAGATGAAGAGGGCGGTGCTGGTGCAACTGCAATGCAAGAAGGCTGGTGCAAATTGCGGTGACCTACATGCTGCGATATACATGAAGTGCGGATAGAATAGGTTCTTTCTCCCAGTGCAGATGAAGAGGGCGGAGCCGATGCAACTGCAAGGCAAGAAGGCTAGTGAAAATTGCCGGTGACCTGCATGCTGCAAAATACATGGAGTGCGGATAGAATAGGTTCTTTCTCCCAGTGTAAATGAAGAGGGCGGAGCCGGTGCAAACTGCAATGCAAGAAGGCTAGTGAAAATTGCCGATGACCTACATGCTGCCAAATACATGGAGTGTGGATAGAACATGTTCTTTCTCCCGGTGCAGATGAAGAGGGCGGTGGTGCCCGTGCAATTGCAATGCAAGAAGGCTGGTGAAAATTGCCGGTGACATCCATGCTGCGAAATACATGGAGTGCAGATAGAACAGGTTCTTTCTCCCTGTGCGGATCAAGAGGGCGGTGCAACTGCAACGGCAATGCAAGAAGGCTGCTGAAAATTGCCGGTGACCTGCATGCTGCAAAATACATGGAGTGCGGATAGAATAGGTTCTTTCTCCCAGTGTAAATGAAGAGGGCGGAGCCGGTGCAAACTGCAATGCAAGAAGGCTAGTGAAAATTGCCGATGACCTACATGCTACCAAATACATGGAGTGTGGATAGAAAATGTTCTTTCTCCCGGTGCAGATGAAGAGGGCGGTGGTGCCCGTGCAATTGCAATGCAAGAAGGCTGGTGAAAATTGCCGGTGACATCCATGCTGCGAAATACATGGAGTGCAGATAGAACAGGTTCTTTCTCCCTGTGCGGATCAAGAGGGCGGTGCAACTGCAACGGCAATGCAAGAAGGCTGCTGAAAATTGCCGGTGACCTGCATGCTGCAAAATACATGGAGTGCGGATAGAATAGGTTCTTTCTCCCAGTGTAAATGAAGAGGGCGGAGCCGGTGCAAACTGCAATGCAAGAAGGCTAGTGAAAATTGCCGATGACCTACATGCTGCCAAATACATGGAGTGTGGATAGAACATGTTCTTTCTCCCGGTGCAGATGAAGAGGGCGGTGGTGCCCGTGCAATTGCAATGCAAGAAGGCTGGTGAAAATTGCCGGTGACATCCATGCTGTGAAATACATGGAGTGCAGATAGAACAGGTTCTTTCTCCCTGTGCGGATCAAGAGGGCGGTGCAACTGCAACGGCAATGCAAGAAGGCTGCTGAAAATTGCCGGTGACCTGCATGCTGCAAAATACATGGAGTGCGGATAGAACAGGTTCTTTCTCCCAGTGTAAATGAAGAGGGCGGAGCCGGTGCAAACTGCAATGCAAGAAGGCTAGTGAAAATTGCCGATGACCTACATGCTGCCAAATACATGGAGTGTGGATAGAACATGTTCTTTCTCCCGGTGCAGATGAAGAGGGCGGTGGTGCCCGTGCAATTGCAATGCAAGAAGGCTGGTGAAAATTGCCGGTGACATCCATGCTGCGAAATACATGGAGTGCAGATAGAACAGGTTCTTTCTCCCTGTGCGGATCAAGAGGGCGGTGCAACTGCAACGACAATGCAAGAAGGCTGCTGAAAATTGCCGGTGACCTGCATGCTACAAAATACATGGAGTGCGGATAGAATAGGTTCTTTCTCCCAGTGTAAATGAAGAGGGCGGAGCCGGTGCAAACTGCAATGCAAGAAGGCTAGTGAAAATTGCCGATGACCTACATGCTGCCAAATACATGGAGTGTGGATAGAACATGTTCTTTCTCCCGGTGCAGATGAAGAGGGCGGTGGTGCCCGTGCAATTGCAATGCAAGAAGGCTGGTGAAAATTGCCGGTGACATCCATGATGCGAAATACATGCAGTGCAGATAGAACAGGTTCTTTCTCCCTGTGCGGATCAACAGGGCGGTGCAACTGCAACGGCAATGCAAGAAGGCTGCTGAAAATTGCCGGTGACCTGCATGCTGCAAAATACATGGAGTGCGGATAGAATAGGTTCTTTCTCCCAGTGTAAATGAAGAGGGCGGAGCCGGTGCAAACTGCAATGCAAGAAGGCTAGTGAAAATTGCCGATGACCTACATGCTGCCAAATACATGGAGTGTGGATAGAACATGTTCTTTCTCCCGGTGCAGATGAAGAGGGCGGTGGTGCCCGTGCAATTGCAATGCAAGAAGGCTGGTGAAAACTGCCGGTGACATCCATGCTGCGAAATACATGGAGTGCAGATAGAACAGGTTCTTTCTCCCTGTGCGGATCAAGAGGGCGGTGCAACTGCAATGGCAATGCAAGAAGGCTGCTGAAAATTGCCGGTGACCTGCAGAAAGAAAAAGAAAAAGAAGCTGCTTCTCGCAAAATAAACGCGCGGAAAAGATCCCTTTTCGTTTTGGACGCTGTTCTTCGTCTATCATGATCGGGGCCGCGCGCTCCGCGAGCGCCTGCGCCGGCCGGGAGTCTGGCCGGGCGATCCGGCGATGTGGTATGCAAGAAAGATGCGTGCACCCTAGTCGCGCAAGAACACGGTGATTATTGGTCCTGATCATCCTTCCCACGTACGTACGTACGCCTCCATGGTGATTGCGATCGCGTTGAACCCGGGCACATGCACGAAAGATGAAACACGAGGCCATAGCTTAGGCTAGGCCGGTCCTCGACGTTAACACCATCATACTCACGTACTGCTGGAGTGCTGGTGCTGCCACAACTTGGCCAGTAGGCGCGTGTCGCCTCTCGATTGATCGGCCGCACCCACCAGCCGTACCAAGCAAACAAAACATTAGTACTACACAAGTATATGTGCCGTGCAAGAAGGCTGGTGAAAATTGCCGGTGACATCCATGCTGCGAAATACATGGAGTAAGAGATAAGAGAAGAGTACGGTCACTCCTGTTACCACGCACGCACGTCCAGCGGTCCAACTTCCAAGTATATGTGCCGTGCACGCATGTAAGACAATAGGCTTTGGGGGGAACCGGCACAACCCTCTAGGGGTGGCCTATCACATATATATATAATGAGGTGGTATACAACGTTACAATATACACATGTAAATACAGTCTAACACCCTCCCTCAATCTTAGCCACTTTCTAATGAATCTAGAAGGGTAAGATTGCGCCTACAAGTCTCAAACTGTGGCAAAGGCAATGGCTTGGTAAAGATGTCAGCAAGTTGATCCTTGGAAGAAATAAACTTGATCTGTAGTTGCTTCTGAGAGACACGTTCACGCACAAAGTGATAGTCAACTTCAATGTGTTTCGTTCGGGCATGGAATACCGGATTTGCAGAAAGGTATGTAGCACCGATGTTATCACACCAAAGAACAGGAGGCTGTGATTGGGGTATACTTAACTCCTGAAGCAAGGACTATACCCAGATGATCTCTGATGTGGCATTGGCCACAGCCTTATACTCAGCCTCAGTACTGCTACGCGAGACAGTAGCCTGTTTCCGAGCACTCCAGGCAATCAGGTTAGAGCCAAAGAAGACAGCATAACCCCCCGTGGATCGCCTGTCATCCGGATTGCCAGCCCAGTCTGCATCAGAATATGCTGAAAGACAACCAGAGTCAGACGGCCGAATATGCAAACCATGAGCCACCGTGAAACGAATATAGCGCAAAATCCGCTTAACAGCAGACCAATGAGTGTCACGGGGTGACTGCAGATACTGGCAGACTCGGTTAACAGCATAGGAAATGTCTGGTCGCGTGATCGTCAAGTACTGGAGCCCACCAACAATACTCCTGTACTCTGTCGCATCAGAAGAAGAAAGAAGCACACCATCAACAGCATTGAGCTTATCAGTGGTAGACATGGGTGTAGTCGTCGGTTTGCACTTAAGCATCCCAGCTCGCTGCAACAAATCCAGAGAGTACTTCTTCTGCGTCATAACAAGGCCAGCAGCACGAGAAGTAACCTCCACACCAAGAAAGTAATGAAGCTTCCCAAGGTCCTTGACCGCAAAATCAGCACCAAGTGAGCGAACAAGCGCAGTAGCAGCCGACTGAGAGGAGCTGACCAAAATGATATCATCTACATAGACCAACAAGTACATAGTAACCTCAGGCCTTTGAAGAAGAAACAATGAGGAGTCAGCAGTTGATGATGCAAAACCATGAGCACGAAGAGCCATTGCAAGACGAGCATGCCAAGCACGAGGAGCCTGCTTCAGACCATAAATTGCCTTGGACAGACGACAGAGATGATCAGGGCGATCCGGATCAGAGAAACCCGGAGGCTGGCGCATGTAAACCTCCTCCGCCAAGACACCATGAAGAAAAGCATTTTGAACATCAAGCTGACGAAGAAACCAACCTCGAGTAACAGCCAGAGAGAGAAGAAGTCTGATGGTAGTAGGCTTGACCACTGGACTGAAGGTGTCTTCATAGTCAAGTCCAAAACGCTGTCGAAAACCACGAGCAACCAGACGAGCCTTATAGCGCTCAATGGACCCATCAGAATGCCTCTTCACTTTGAAAACCCATTTGGAATCAATGACATTTACCCGTGATTGTGGAGGAACAAGAGTCCATGTCTGATTGCGAAGAAGCGCTTGATACTCCTGCTCCATGGCCTCTCCAATGAGGAATGCGCATAGCAGCTTGATACGTGCGTGGCTCAGAGGATGGATCTGCGAGAGCAGCAGACATGCACGCCGCTAACCAAGCAACTGTGCCATCGTGACGTTGCTTAGGCTGAAAAATGCCACTCCGACTGCGCGTATGTGGACGTAGAGCAGCAGCAGGAGCCGGCGGAGGCGAAGGTGACGGAGACGTGACGGTCGCCGGAGATGCAGGAATCACCTCAGGCGAGCTCGGGACAGACGACTCCGGGCTGCATGGCGAAGACTGGCCCGACGACAGGGGCTCAGAGGCCATGGGCGAACCGAGAGTGGGCGAGGCCAGCTCCGGTGACACCGGCCCAGACGGCCTTGGCGAGGCGAGAGCAGGCGAGGCCGGCCCTGGTGAGAAGGGCCCAGACACCCTGGGCGAGGCAGGGGCGGGCGAGGCCAGGCCTGGTGATGACTGCCCCGACGCCCTGGGCGAGACGGGGACCGAGGAGGCCGGCCCAGTCGGCGGGGTTGCAGGGCGCGACGATGGCGAAGGCAGCCCAGAAGCCAGAGGCGACCGGGCCAGGACGTCGATCGGCCGTGCATGAGCACGGAAACCGAGGCCATGCAGGGGCGCCATGTGCTCCTCATGCACAACAGAAGGTGCCGAGGATGAAGGCGATGGCGACGAAGAGGAAGATGGCACTTCCAGAATCTCCAAACGAGCCCCACGACCAGTGCCTGCACCATGGTTAGGCAACAATAGAGGAGAATATGCAACATCATCAAATTGGTCAGAAGCAACAGAGGATGAATGCATGACAGGTGGCTCGGTAGTGGACACAGGGAGTTTGGCAAAGGGAAAAACATGCTCATCAAACACAACATCCCGAGAGATGTAGACACGATTAGTGGGCACATGAAGACATTTGTATCCTTTATGAAGAGAGCTATAACCAAGAAAAACACACTTCTTGGAACGAAACTCGAGCTTACGCTTGTTATATGGACGGAGATGGGGCCAGCAAGCACACCCAAACACCTTGAGAAAGGTGTAGTCCGGTTGTTCATTAAGGAGAACTTCAATGGGAGTCTTCATATTCAAAACACGAGTGGGAGTACGATTGATGAGAAAACATGCAGTGGTGAAAGCATCACTCCAAAAACGAAACGGAACAGATGCATGGGCCAAAAGAGTCAGACCAGCTTCAACAATGTGACGATGCTTACGTTCTACTGAACCATTCTGCTGATGTGTATGTGGACATGCTAAACGGTGAGTGATCCCAAGCGACTGAAAGAAGGAGTTGAGGTTGCGATACTCGCCACCCCAGTCCGACTGAACATGAACAATTTTGTGCTTGAGAAGGCGTTCAACATGTTTTTGGAACTGAACAAAAATGTCAAACACATCAGATTTACGTTTGATAAGATAAAGCCAGGTAAAGCGGCTGTAAGCATCAACAAAACTGATATAGTAATTATGACCACTAACAGAAGTCTGAGCAGGACCCCATACATCTGAAAACACAAGTTCTAAAGGATGTTTCACCTCACGACTGGACTCCGAAAAAGGAAGTTGATGACTCTTCCCCTGCTGACAAGCATCACACACTGCTACATCTTTATTACTAGACACACTAGGAAGCTCATGACGACGCAAAACATGCCGGACAATAGGTGTGGCCGGGTGACCAAGACGAGCATGCCACTGTGACGGAGATACCCGAACTCCACTGAAGACGCGAGCGACGCCAGGATGCTCCAGACGATAGAGACCTTGGCAGAGCCGCCCACTAAGAAGAATGTCCCTCGTGCCCCGATCCTTAATAAAAAGATCAAAAGGATGAAATTCACAAAGCACATTATTATCACGAGTGAGTTTAGGAACTGAAAGAAGATTACGTGTCACAGATGGAACTCGAAGAACATTGCGAAGTTGAAGACTCCTATTGGCATGTCTAGTGAGAAGTGATGCTTGACCAATATGAGAGATGTGCATACCTGCTCCATTGGCGGTGTGGATCTTGTCGGAGCCATGGTAGGGTTCACGAGTGTGAAGCTTCCCCATCTCACTGGTCAGGTGCTCTGTCGCCCCAGAGTCCATGTACCAGTGGGGATCAATGGAGTAGGACTGAGTGTGTCCCTGTGGCTTCTGCGGCGGCGGACGATCAGCCATGGCGACCTGACGAGCAAAGTTGCGTGTATCCTTCCCGTCATTGCCGAGACCAAGAAAACCCCGCTGGAAGCGCTTGTGACACTTCGAGGCCCAGTGCCCATCGCGACCACAAAGCTGGCACACACGTGGACCGCCAGCCCCTGGTAGCGTCGCAGTAGGAGGAGGGGCCGAGGCGGGTGGTGGTGACTGCCCCGAAGGAGCCCTGGATGAAGCAGAGGAGCGACCACCCTTGGTGGCGGCGTTTGCCGAGAGGGCGCCGTTGCCCCTGGATCGGCGCGTCTCGACTCGTTGCTCAGTAAGCAGGAGGCGTGAAAAGACCTCGTGTGCTGGCATGGGCGTGGAGTTGCCCCTCTCATTGATGATCTCGACTAGGGCGTCATACTCCTCATCAAGACCATTGACAATAAACGAGTTGAACTCGGAGTCGGTGAGGGGCTGTCCAATGGAGGCCAGCGTGTCGGCGAGACTCTTGACTTTGTTGTAGAACTCAGTGGCGGTGGAGTCAAGCTTCTGACACTCCCCAAGTTGGCGACGGAGCCCAGATACACGAGCCTGCGACTGTGCCGCAAACGAGCGCTCAAGAATAGTCCATGCCTCGTGGGACGTCTTGGCGAAGACAACAAGCCCAGCAACGGCCGGAGAGAGCGACCCCTGGATGGAGGAGAGGTTCGCCTGATCCTGCCCTGTCCAGACACGGTGAGCCGGATTATAGACCGGACCGTGCACGCTGTCAACCAGCGCAGGAGGGCAAGGGAGAGAGCCGTCGACATAGCCAAGCAGATAGTGACTCCCAAGAAGCGGAAGAACCTGCGCGCGCCAGAAGATGTAATTGTCCGACGACAACTTGATGGTGATGAGATGGCCGAAGTGAAACGGCGGCGGCGGCTGCGATCCCATCGAGGAGACTGGCTGAGGTGAGACCACCGTGGAGACAGTCAGAGGGGCAGCCGGCGCGGTGACAGAGGGCGCGATGGCCGCGGTTGACGCCGCGAAGCCTGCCAGCGCGACGTCCTCCGCCACCAGCGGCGCAGTGGCCGAGGGCGCGACAGCCGCGGTTGACGGGGCGGCGGCGGTGTGGGCCACAAGCGCCTGCCCGGACGAAGTAGCAGCCGGCGGGAGCGCGAAGAGGGAGCCGACGCTCCGTGTCTCGATCGGCGCCTGAAGGGAGGCGGCATCCAGCGGCCTCGAGAGAAGTGCCGCGAGGGAGGCCGGCAGAAAACCGGTGGCGGTGGAGCCGGACGCAGCGGCGGACGTCATAGCAGTCGGGCGACGGCGACGGCGGGCGCGGCGGCGGCGGCGGCGGTTTAGGGTTTTTAGGCGGAAGCGGACGTAACCTAGCGTGATACCATGTAAGACAATAGGCTTTGGGGGGAACCGGCACAACCCTCTAAGGATGGCCTATCACATATATATATAATGAGGTGGTATACAACGTTACAATATACACATGTAAATACAGTCTAACAACGCAGTTGGCCAGTCGCACCAATCAATGGCTCTCGCATAGGATATGCGTTTCATCCACCTATTTTCTCTCGAATACACCATGAAAAGAAGGGCCAAGCTGCGAGAAGCACGCTAAAAAGCAGTTACAACGCCAAAAGGCAAACAACTTCATGCTAATCTCTAGGATTAGAACCACACCTGCTACAATGGATCATGCGCTGTGCGTGTGTGATGCGAAGCGAGTGAGCGAGGGGTGATGGTATGTCAAAGTAAAATCCACCGGAGGTTCTACGTATTTCTAGTAATTCACATTTGTCAGGTCAATTAAAAAGCTTCGCAAATGATAGTCAGGACTATGGAGCCCTAACTACCGCGACGGATTAATTAAATAACGCCGCATCAGTAGTGTAGAAGAGTTAGCCGCACAAAAACATGATGATTACGGTCGTGATCATCGGCCCATGATCAAGTGTCACACTCTTCCGCTCCCCATGCACGTACGTACGGCCTCGAGATTGCAAACTGCGAAACACGAGCCGCTGGTCCACGCCAGTAGTGTTTTTCAAGCTCCGCGACAAAATAAAATGTGATGATTTCGCTTCCTGGAGACTGGAGTACGTAATGAACAGCATCATAATTTGGGGTGCAGTACACTGTACACGTACTGGTACTCCAACCACAGCCGATCGACTGGTGTCGCTTCCCGGCAGCATCCATCAGCGGTAACCCCGTCAGTACCATGTACAGTAGCAAACTGGTACGGTACGATAACTCGTATTACCACTCATGTCCAAGTCTCCGTGCAAACCTTGTCACGTCGCCCTCGCACACGTAATAAATACTACTTCCTTCCATCTATGTCATATCGATTATCGTTGATTTACTAGTATATGTTTCAAAGGGAGGAGTGAGATAACATGTGATAATTCAACCCAGAGCCCGGGCTCAGATTAGCCCGCTGAACAGTACCACGACCATAATACAGGAGCATCTTGCACCACAAAGAAAAAACAATTTGAACTTCTTTTCCTTTCAAAACGCCGTACTGTTCATGCCCGGGCACATCTCGTCCCATAATATAAGAGCGTTTTTTACGCTAGTGTAGTCTGTCAAAAACGCTTTTGTATTATGAGACGGAGGGAGTACTTCCTTCAGTCTGTATTACGTGTTGCTGATTTACTAGTACTCCTATATGGATCAAAGGAGTACAAGATAGCATGCACCTATCACCTGTCTATAAATAGTAGTAAAAAGCAAGAAAAAAAAGTCAGAAGCCGAAGCCATGCATCCTCACACGACACTTTCTTTTGTTGCGAAAGGGTCTAATAATAAATCAAGCAACCATAATGAGCTACCTAATCAAGGAGAAACTAACTAAGATGTGGATATACATGGCCAGATCCTCACCGGCTCGACCATACGTAGCTTAACACCTAAGACTTGCACTTTCCTGCTAGTGCGAGCTACACGAACGAGCAGCGGAGGGCACAGGGCGAGGGAGCGTGCGTGCACCGGCTGGCTAGTACGTTTTTCCGGTGGTGCGGCGGGAGGCCACGTACGTCGGCCGTCGGCAAAGCACGGCGCGTTTCCAGCCCGGGGGTCGTTTTCGGCGCACGTTGTGGGCTCTGCTGCCGCTGCATGCATGCATGCCTGCCTCTTGACTTTCCTTCCCGCCCGTCCTCTTCCGCCTTCTGTTTTGTCATGGAGACGAACGAACGAACATCCTCAGGCCCGGCCCCGCACGGCAGCGAGAGAACGAGCGGCAAGGAGTAAAGGCGAGAGACAATGCCACGCCGACAGACCTGGGCAGGGAAGGTAGTAACGGAAAGAGAGGAGCGACACGACATGCCCTGCCCTGCCCTGGACCCCATGCATGTGGGCGTTCCACATGCATGCATGGGGTACGTACCACCACCTTGGGCGAATTTCTAAATTTTTTGGAGGCATGCGGCAAAGGCGGCATGGCCTATGGGCCATTCTTTCACTCATGCTGCGTTGGATGTTGCATGGTTTGAGGCTCTGAGGCCAGGCACGTCGACAGTGGAAACCTTGCAAAGATACATCAGGCGCTGGGGCGTCCGAGCATGTGGAGTGGAGCATATGTATGCACAACTGCCCTTGCAGGAGCAGTTTGCGTGGAGGAACGAAATCTTGGGCTCTTGGCGGTGAGAAAACAGTTTCCTTTTGTGCGCGGAAATACTGCTGGGCGGCAGCCTCTTGCTTGCTGTTCAAACTTTCCACCACCTCAACGATGTTGTCTGAGATAAACTATACGGGTAAAAACCTTCCCCCCCCCCCCCCCCCCTGAAAACGCATAAACCTTACGTCTCGGGCCTTTACATTGACAATGTCTGTTTTATCGAAGAAAAAAAAAGTCGGGTCTCTTAATGTCGAGTGAAGTGCATTGTAGGGCCCTGAACTGTTTAAGAGGGTGTCACGTAGGTCCCCGACCTATGAAAATCATCATCCAGGTCCTCAGTGGTGTGTTTGGTTGAGTGGGTTGGGACCATCCAGATTTTATGAATGGGATGGTTCAATTTTGGTGTTTGGTTAAGATCAGTGGGATGAACCCATTTCCTGTTTTGTTGAGGGGATAAAGGTTGTTTGGATGTGGTCCTCACATAAAATAATCACAAGACACAGAGACATCATGATATATAAAATAATCATGTGAGGAGCCAAACAGGGACTGGGCCGCGCGGTTCAACTGATTTCTAGGGTGGGATGGTTCAATATCTTCAAAGCATATTCCTGTTTTTTTTGTTGGAATCATTCAAGTGCTTTTTAACCAAACAATTGTTTTTTTTTGTTAATTATCATCCAAACCCATCTTGAATGACCCCTTCAACCAAACCAGGCATGACCAGTTCAACATTAGAATAATTCGTTGGCTTATATTTTGCCTAGCATGACACACTTGTTGCCAGGGGCGGAGCCAGGGGGACGAGCAGGGGCCTGCCCCCCCCCCCCCCCCCCAACGATCGACAATTTTAGTAGCAGCGACGAGTAATTACCAACGAGATTAGATCAATATATGTACTCGGCCCCTCCTATACTCGAATCCTGACTCCGCCACTGCTTGTTGCACTTGAAGGACCTATGTGACACCACTAAAATAGTTTAGGGACCAAACTATATATGCTTTACTCCTCAATGTCGAAGATGGTCATGTCATGGTGCTTTTGAACCACCATGCCGCGAACATGAACACTGGCACGGTGCCCATCTCATCACCGAGAGGCGAAGAGGATGGCATGGTGCCACCACTCGACGAACTCTTCTCCAACGACCAAAGGCCGTGCGGTGGATTGGTGGATGGTTCCATGAGAGCACCTCATGCCATTAACTGCGTGATAAGGGGCAACTTGGCATGATCGGCGTGTGGATCATGTACCTCCTCATGTTTTTTTGAAGAACACGCAAGAGAATCGTGTGACTTATACATTAAGAGGGGAAGAGAATACAACACGACTTACAAGCAGCAGCTCTGCCAGAATGTCATGTACCTCCTCATGACATGTGTTCATAATAGCTGCACTATTTGCTTCGGCATGAGAAGGTGCATAGGTAGTTTGCCTGAATTGTGATGTTGCCATGTTGGCACTGTGGAAGGACGGTGGAATTAGGTTTAAGATGGAAAGCTAGCTGCTATAGCTAGGCAGCAAAAACGGTTTGGATGGTAGTTGCTGGTCGCTGTCGCTCGTCACACACGCGTTTGAATTGCGCGTCTGCTGATCGAGGCATCGAGCTTCAAGAAATACGGACATGACGACTGCTCACCCCGCTACCGGAGACCGGTGACGACTGCTCACTCCGGCGACCGAAGACCGGAATCTCCGTCGAAATAACTCGGGAGGGAGCCAGGCAGCTGCACGAACCGTACGTACGTGTTGAACGAGTCGCGACACATATCCATCATCTCTCACACGTACCGCACCACACCGAACCGTAGGTACGTGTTGAACGGGTCGCGACACATATCCATCATCTCTCACACGTACCGCACCACACCGACGCCAGAACTAGTAAAACTTAGCGGTAATAGTAACTGGTAAAACTAGCCAGTGATAACCTCGTCTAAAGAGAATAGAGTGTAGCTCAATTGACAAAGCGCAGAAGTTCATAGCCAGCCCATCAAAGTTCGAATCTTAACTTGGACGCTTGATGCTTATGATGTTTTCTTTAATAAAAGAATACCAACAGGCTAGTCTAGCCCGTGTTGGTCTTATATTTTTTTATAACCTCGCCTGAACAAACCGTGCACTAGGCGCGGATCCCAACGGCGAGCAGGTTTAAAAAACATGCATCAACATCCATCACCCATGTGTGGTACGTACGTTACGTACGACTAGTTAACAAACGCGCGATGGGCGATCGATCTACATCTGTGCGTCTCTCTTGTCACGCAAGTACGCGGTGAGCATGCCAGACGTACGCGCGCGCACTGTGCCGCGCACACGGCCTGTCGCGCATGGCACGCACGCGGCCCGCTCTCGGCGGGAAGCCAGCCATGTATGCCGTCGTATGCGCGCGACCAATCGCACGGCGAGGGCCGTCCATCCCTTCCACGCGTACGGGCCACGTGAGGCGCAGCCGGCCATAGCACTGGCCGGCGGGCCGTAGAGAGGGCCCAGGGGGACCCGCGCGACAGCGAAGCCACCACGCCGCATGTGCGGCTGCCCCGGCGGGCCCGCCCGGCGCACGTTGTGGGCCCCCTGCGAGCTGCCCTTGTCGCGTAGCCCGGCGGTATGCCTCAACGTATCTCTACATCGAACGTCTGTATTTCTACGGAAATGTACGTACAGGTTTACTGGAGCCTGGGGAGAAAAGCGCGCGCGACACCTGACAGGCGGCCTCGGCCCCGCGCCATGTGTGCCTGCCGCCGGGCCCGGCCGCGCAGAGGGGTCACGTGTTATTTAATCCTCCCACATGGGGAATTATCATCGCGTGGCCCGTTCGTCGTTACGGGCGGCCGGCCGGCCACCGCACCGTACAAAGCTCGATCCCGTTTGTCTCGATTAGGACAAGGGAAAAGATTTGAAAAATCTTGCGAACTTGTCAGAGATTATTAACATTGCACTTGTCCTTCTGACAAACAAAAATAAATAAATTAATTACATTAACATTGCACTTTGCTTGTCAAAGCAAGGCACTGGCACCAACATTTGTCAAAGAAAACGGCGATCTTTTGTGCTTGCTGATGAGAAGGCAACACTCCGGAAAGATGGTACGGAAAAATCTCATGCATTTACGGATTTAGCTTAGCGGACACACCCACAAACCAAGACGCTAACAAGAATCTAAGTACAAATGAACGGCTACTGTTTCTTCTTCTTCTTCTTCCTAGCATGCACGCGGCCGGCCGGGTTGACAATCGCCGGCGTGGCGTGGCGTGGCGTCGGTTCGTCGTCACACACTGGAGCGGCACGGCACGGGGAGGGAAATGTACATGCGCCGACGCGCGTCGCTGAGGCGGGGAACTTCGCGGGGGGTGTTGGGGTTGGGGCGGCCGGATGGATGGATGGATGGATCACGGCGGCGGGGAGACGGCGGAGAGGGCCTGCGCGAGCGCGGCCATGGCGCGCACCTGCATCTCCAGCGCGGCGATGTAGTCGGACGCCTCGGAGAGGAGCGCTGGGAACGGCAGCTTCCTGCACCCCGGCACCAGCCGCCCCAGCGCCTTCGCCTTCCTCGCCAGCGCTGGTGCCTGTGCCGAGGTCGAGCCGGAGGAGGACGCGCCCGGCGAAGCGCGATGTGGCAGGGCAGGTGCAGGGGACGGTGCCGGGGCGTGGAGGCGCACGCGGTGGACGCGGTGTGCGCGGCGGGAGGCGAGGATGGCGCGGCTCCAGCGGGAGCGGCCGCGGGCGGCGACGGCGAGCGCGCGGTCGGCCGCGTCGCGCACCTGGCGCGCCGGCGACGGGGCTACGCCGCCCCCGGCGCGCACGAGGCGCAGCGCGTCGAGCAGCCTGGTGGAGTAGATCTCGTGCTCCCGCCGCGACCGCCACTTGGGCGCCCTCTCCGCCTCCGCCTCCGTCCCCGCCTCGCCGCCGGCCCCGCGCTTGCGCTTGCGGTCCCTCTCGTCCGCCGCCGCGGCAGCCGTGGTGGAGGTGGAGGAGGAGGGCGCCATCGCGGCCGGGAGAGAGAGCGAGCTGGGGCGGCCGGCCGGCTGTGTTGTTGCGCGCGCGCTGTGCGGTGCGCTAGCCGATGGACGACGGCTTTGCGAGTCAGATGCAGAGGAGGATGAGTGGGAGGGAGCTGCGCTGCCGCTGCCGGGATATATATAAAGCGGAGCGAGGGACGGAGTTAACTTGCGAGCGAGCAAGATTCCGGGCCGCTCCCATTTGTTTTGTTGTTTTCTTGTCCTCGCATGGGCGATAGAAATCAACGGCCTACGTGGCCTCGTCTCCGCCAGACCAATCCACGCTCAGCCACCGGCCACCACCCCACGTACGTAAACGACCGTAGGCGCTGCATGTAGACCTAGATCACCAGCCCTTGGACGCCCGCAGGCGACGTGTACACGTCCGTAGGTTTTGCCGTGGAGCTCGTCGCCGGTGGGGTGGGGGTGACGGCGGAGGGCCGGCCGTACGTGAGGGAGGGAGGGAGTGAGCCGGGCCAGCGGGGCGGTGGGCATGATTAGGCGGCATGAGGAGGCATGAGGGATAGCTTTCCTACATGCCATGTTCGGCCCCTCATGGGCGCTGCTAACATGGTGCCAGGGGTGCTCACATGCGCATGCGCCACCGTGTAGGCACGCACGCGCATTCTGCCCCTGCTGTGCTGTGCTATGCTACGCCACCTACTACCTCCGTTGTACGTATCGTCCCATCATGCAGCACCTACGGCCGTATATACGTACACCAGTGAACGCTCCACCGTAGGGAGAGGGGAAAAAGTCACACTTTCTGCCAAAAGGTAATAATAATCTGGCTAGTGTAAGGAGGTCAAAAGGAAGGAAAAGCTCATGTCTTCCCCGCAACAACGAACAAAAAAACTCATGTTTGGCGATAGTGTAATGTAGGTAAATCAAATGGTGGCTCAGCCAGTTCGCAAACAAAAAAAAATGCTCCTGTTAGGGGATTCTTTAGCCATAATATGCCCTATCATGGTTCGGTAATAATAATAATAAGGATAAGGCCTTTCAAAAAATACTACTGTTTGGATAGTGTCAAAAGGGGAGAAGAGCTCCTTAGTCGCAAAAAAAAAAAGGAGCTCCTGTTAGGGGGACAGTGTGAAGTAGGTGAACCATATCATGGTTCGGCCGCATGTACCAATCCTGAAACGCTTCTTCTTCTAATTTTGACACGTCCGAGTGGATAGGATTGGATAAAAAAACCTGATTAATTAGCTCAAAAGTTGCTTGCTTGGACTGGCTTACCATTTGACGCAGCAACTAACCTGACGGACTCACGGATAGAAAGTTACGCGCGCATCAGTGCCGACGCATGCAGCCGCAGCAGGAGCAACACGTTCCATGTCGCATGGCTCGCCAGTGGCCACGCACGAGCGCCCTCGCTGCATACGGCCGCATGCGCATGCTCAAAAACTAAGCAGCAGCAACGGCGTCGTCCATAACATGCGGTCGACAGTGAGTTCAGAAACGTTCACGGTCCATGAATGAAGCATGCTGATTTCGACCACGTAAACATACATGTGGGCGCTGGCTTTGTGAATTGCGATGCATAATGGCAGCTGAGGAGTGAGGAATGTAACGCTCGCTCGCATGCAGGCTGGGCGCATGGGCCAAATCCAGATAGAACTAACTGTATGCATGTCATGGCAATGGCTCCTCTGCTCTGACGCTGGCTCGACTGTTTCGGCCGCTGCAGGGTTTTGAGGCCGTTCAGGCTCAGAATGTGGCAGCCTGAACCCCTGCATGCATGCTCTCGTGTCTCGTGTGCGTTTCAAGGTGGATAGGCGCTAATTTTATGGATGCCAGCGATGCCGCGCCAGGTGAATGAATGAATGAATACTGTGTGTACGGGCATTTACGCGTATGCCTCACAAAGTCCAGAGCCAAACCTCCAGGCTCACCTCTGACTTCTGAGTTGTGACCGATGGCCTCAGCGGCTTAAATTGGCGGAGAATCTAGCCTGCCACCTCCAAAAATTGCCGTTATCTTATCCATGGATCTTTTCCCCTTTTATGCGTCCCCAGTCGGTAATCGATCGTTTCCACGACGCCTGGCTCGTGCCATGTGGACGCACAGGCCCGGCCTCCGGCGAGCGTGCAGACGCAACAGTCCTCGGCTAACGATTTCGTTGTGCGGCCACTGGGACCTCCAGGCTCCGGCTCCGGCGCCGACGCCGTCTGCTGCCGGTGGACGGTGGTGGAGCCTGGCACGCACAGTGGCATATGATGGATGCTCCGGCGGATGGGCGGCCGGTCGGGCTCACGGCGCGCGCACGTTGCCCGGCAGACGGACGCGTGGTGGGCGCGCGGGCACGGGCGGAAAGCCTGAAACGCGGGCATTTTTCTACCACGGATCAGGTGGCCGGTCTGCTCGGCCACATGGCCGTTCCGATCCAGGCCCTGATTCAGCATGAGCGCATGAACCCTCCTGTTCCAGGCCTGCCGCGGTCGACATCGCCATCGAGCCCACAGTGCCACGGCGAGTCTTCTTTTCCCTTCATCATGGCCGCCAATCGAAGGAGCAAACTGTCGCTGGATCGGGCAGCTGTTTGGGTTTGTGTAATAAAGCAACAGGGCACCCGCGTACTGTCTGGTGAGAGTGAGCACATGTCAGCCGCCAGTAATCGGCTGATTAATTTAGCTTGGTTGCTCCAGATTGGATTCTCGGTGCAGGCATGTGCGTGCGCGGCAATCACATGGGGCGATCATGCGGGAAATAATGCTACTTTTTTCTTAGTTATATATAAGCTGGGCGTGACATTTGGCGCGGCAAAAGTCAAGAGCAGAGCAGATAGGCGCGCGTCGTTCGTTCGTTCGTACGTACACATGCAGATGCAGGCCACTACACTGCATCTGCGACGCTGCTGGGATTATACTAGTGGCTGAATCAATCAGGCGGTCAGTGGGTCGGTCAGGTATCTTACTACGATTTGGACCAGGGGATTTGGTTGCATGCATGTCAACTGTGATGTGTATGTATGGTGGATCCATATCCAGTGCATCGCCCAACAGCCAACGGTGTTGCAAGGAATATGATACTCCCTCCATTCCATAATGTACTACTTCCTCTATACTCGTGCTTCAATTTTGACCATAAATTTAACTACCAAGACCGATTGCAGCGGGAGCAAAAATTATATCAGTGAATTCGTATTCGAAAGAAGTTTTTAATTATGCAATTTTTTTCGTCCGCCGCAGTCGATCACATACGTTAAATTTATATGGTCAAAGTTCAACCTCAGGAAACGCGGACGCACTATAATTTGAAATGGAGGGAGTACTGTGTTCGGCGGAAGCTGGATCGATGATACGCCAATGTGGTGCCGGTGTTTCATGCGAGTTTCATCTCCTGCTAGTGCTAGGAACGCAAGGATTAACTGCTTCATGGAGCGAATCATCGTGTCAGCCGGCGGTCTGAAACTGAAGAAGCTCATGGACGACGAGGGACACATTCGCACGTCGTAGTCTGTACTGATGTTTAAAAAAATCTTCGATTTTTCTGGTCGAATTGGGGGTTTTTGTCTGTCGTCCGTTTTCATACCTTTTTGCATTGTATACGTAAAAAGATCGCATTCCGTTTTGCCTAAAAAATAAATTGTGTTATATACGGGACTCCACACCAAACATACCACTCCGCCTAGATAACTTGCCGTTGAATAAGGAAAAAAAGATCGAAATCACTAGTTGAGGATTATTCATTACAAAGATCACTTCCTCCTTCTCATGTAGGTTGCATTGTATACGTGAAAAGATCGCATTCCGTTTTGCCTAAAAAATAAATTGTGTTATATATGGGACTCCACACCGAACATACCACTCCGCCTAGATAACTTTGTTAGAGTTGTGTCGAATATTATTGTACAAGTTAGGTTACAGTTGGACTTATACGGAGTCGTGTTCAAGTAAGACACTTGTATCCTAGGCCTCTTTTATATATCGGGAGTAGACACACGATGTAACCTATGCCAACATAATAGCACGGGCACGCAGGGGAGCCGGCGGCGTGTGCCGGTGCCCGGGTGGCCAGAGTGTGGTATTGTGACGGTGTCATGGGAGGAGCACCCGTAGTCATGCTTCGGGGATGTAGCCATATCGATGAACTTCGTTAACAAATCTTGGTGTCGTTCTCGTGTGATTGCTTGGTTCTCGGATGATCGACGAAGTGCCTCGGATTTATTCTAACAAGTGGTATCATAAGATAGGTTATTCGGAGGTCACGGGTCTGATCTAGAGGAAGGTCGAAGGTGGTTGCGGCTGCGAGTTGTGTGAACAGCGAAAGCAACGGAATTGACGGCTCGGTGTTTGATAGCAGATTGGTCAAGTAGACAGCAGGACAGTCAGGACAAGTCGCTGCCGATTCAATGGAGGACTGCGGTGTGGTCAACAAAATCAATCGGATGCAATCAAGAGAGCGGTGGTTTTTCGACGGAATTGAAGCAATCGGAAACAGTCGACATGTCAACGTGTAGCAGCAGGAGTCCTTGGCGAAAGCGTCACGGGAACGCTGGCTGATCAGCGTGCGTGGAACCTGGAGGCCCTCGCACGAGTGCTGGCGTGCAAGGCGGCCCAAGCGGTAGGCCCGCTAGGCGCAGGGCACGCGGCTGGCTGGCTCAAGGCAGGCCGTAGCAAGGAGGCACAGGCTCGGGGCGTTGCTCTGCGCAGAGGCAAAGGAGCCGTGCGGTGCTGTGCATGCACGTTGGATTTGTTAAGGAAAAAAGGGAATTGTCTATCTGAAATCAATATTATCAAATAAACACTTGCCTGTGAGTGGTGTATGTCCGGTTTGCAAGAATGGCCCTGAAGATGTGAGACACCTACTCTTTCAATGCGTACTTGCCAAGAGGGCCTTATTGATAAGGTAAACAGTGCTTTACACATTGATCGTTCGGGATCGATAATTTTGGAACATCTACTCGTTGAGTCAGACGTTCCCTTGTCTGTTATGCCAAGTCTGAACTGTAAAGAAGTTTTCGCCACTGGATGCTGGTATTTATGGTGGCTGCGTAGGCAACATACACATCATGATTCTTGCCCTCCTCCATTCCGGTGGCCTGGTTCGATCTTGGCTATTATCGGGAACTATATGAAGTCAATTCAAAAGCCAGAGACGAGTGAACATAAGTGGACGAGACCAGAACCCAACTTCGTTAAACTTAATGTTGATGCCTCGTTCCATGTAGATGATGGCATGGGTGCAACAGCGGCAATTTTGCGTGATGCAAGAGGAATATTCATAGCAGCTCAATGTAGACTCATCCAAAACGCAGCTGATGCAATGACTGTTGAAGCAATGGCAATGCGCGATGGACTATACCTGGCAAATTCTTTGGGTTTTAACAGAGTTGAAGCAGAATCCGATTCTCTGAATGTGGTGAATTACTGTCAAGGTCAGGCTCAATGATAGGATGCGGCAGCGGCAATCTTTGCGGAATGCGTTGATATAGCTACGTCAATAGGGAAGGTCATCTTTAAGCATTGTTTTCATGATGCAAATTCTGTTGCTCATGAGCTAGCTAAGTTCAGTTTTTGTAATAAGTGTGACAATAGTTGGGCTAATGAACCACCGGGGTTTTTACTTAGCCAACTAGTAAACGATGTAATTGTTCTTTAGTCCAATAAAGCTAGCCATGATGGCTTTTCCCCCCAAAAAAAAGGAAAAAAGGGAATAGCAAGTCTCAGATACATGCATGGTGTACAGGAGCATTGGTGTGGATCACATGTTTGGTCTTGTTATGCTAAGATACACTGAGGGCTATCAGGGGGACAAGTTCTGCACAAAATTCTATGCGTACACATAAGTTATTAGCAAACGACGAGAAGAAAAATTATGCAGAAAGTATCCGTGGATCAAGTTTGCTTGGAGATTTTTCTGGTGGGTCAAGTTTGCATGAAGTTCTTGGAGTGTGTGTGGCAAGGACGGACGCATAAGGTTCAGAGGAGCCTAAAGTGTGTCACAAAGGATCATGCATACACAGGGCGTCAAGCAATGCACGAAGATGTGTGGACGGACAAGAAGCATGGTGGAGCATGGTTGCAGTCGGGTTATTTTGGCTGGGTCGGACTGGACAGTCTGATGGACTGACGGGGATGTCGGTCAAAGCAGAAGATGGCGGTGATTTCAGCGACGATGACACGGGAGCGTGATGCTGATGGTGGCTGACTTCTGGGGCGTGAAAACACATGGTGCAAGCCTGAGGGCTTGTGCGGCTTCGACAAGACTATGGCACGGGGTTGATTCAAGAAAGTGTACACATGATAGCTTGAAGTCGACAGGGCGCGGGGTAGCACGGCCAGCTACATGAAGTCATGTTGAAGGTGGAGATGGAGTCTAACGGAAGACTTCACTCTGTGCTGATGAAGGGGCTATGGTGTAAGATATCGAAGAATCGAAGCCTATTTCAGTGGGATAGCGAGAGACACGTGGATCGGACTGGGGCCCAATGGTCTGATGGAGATGTGATACTCGGCATCGGTCGGTGATGATCGGTGGTTCCCTGCAGTCGGGGTTGAGGCAGTGTGGGCTAGCTACCCAGGAGACTCGACCAGGATAGCAGAGGCTCGACGCGGTGATAGCGGCGAGGCATGCGGTAAGCAGGGGACACAGCGACAGACCAAGGCACTAATGGTGAGACATATGGTCAGACAAAGTGTGCAGGGGTGGTGAAGCAGTGTTGACGAGTACCGGATTCAAGTTGGTGACTGGGTCTATCGGTGCTAGTTGATGGACAGGAGTTGACCATGGAGAATCTAAGAAAGTGGCGGAAAGTCTGGATTTATCAAAACAGAGAGAGTACATGGCCGTATATTCTGTGGTGTTCGGTGCACATGGAAAAGTGCGGATGACAATACAGAAGGAGGCGGAGTGCTATAGTTGTGGGACATGTCAGAGACTATCTGGGGAAAGGGTGAGACAACTGTGAATTTGACTCAAAGTGACACAGGGCGACGGTGAAATTCCTTCAAGTTTCAGACAGACGGTCATGAATGAGCGGTGATGTTGAGTTCAGGTAACTCTTATATGTGACATCCAATATGTGAGTTGTTCATTATCACGCAGATAAATTGTCGGTGTGTGATGGCATTTAACGGAAACTCCGCACAAAGTAGAGTAATGAGAAACTTATTTTTTCTCGAGTGTTGACTGTGAAGAAGACAAGAAGGGACTACAGTTGCAGGTGGAGTCACATGGAGTCTGGGAGTAGCAGCGGTGCTCATGGCGCATTTCAAGTCCAATGTAAATGGAGGTTCGACACACGGACGAATTCAAGGTGGTGGAGAATATTCGCCAAGGTGAAGTTTGTTAGAGTTGTGTCGAATATTATTGTACAAGTTAGGTTACAGTTGGACTTGGAGTCGTATGGTGTGTAGATAGAATATGGAGTCGTGTCCGAGTAGGACACCTATATCCTAGGCCTCTCATATATATCGGGGGTAGACACACGATGTAACCTATGCCAACATAATAGCACGGGCACGCAAGGAAGCCAGCGGCGTGTGCCGGCGCCCGGGCGGCCAGGATGCGGTATTGTGACGGTGTCATGGGGAGGAGTGTTGGGAAACGGAGTAATTTCAAAAAAAATCCTACACACACGCAAGATCATAGTGATGCATAGCAACGAGAGAGGAGAGTGTAGTCTACGTACCCTCGTAGACCGACAGCGGAAGCGTTATGACAACGCGGTTGATGTAGTCGTACGTCTTCACGGCCCACCGATCAAGCACCGAAACTACGACACCTTTAAGTTCTAGCACACGTTCAGCTCGATGACAATCCCCGGACTCCGATCCAGCAAAGTGTCGGGGAAGAGTTCCGCCAGCACGACGGCGTGGTGACGATCTTGATGTTCTACTGTCGTAGGGCTTCGCCTAAGCACCACTACAATATTATCGAGAACTATGGTGAAGGGGGGCACCGCACACGGCTAAGAGAATGATCTTGAAGATCAACTTGTGTGTCTAGAGGTGCCTCCCTGCCCCGTATATAAAGGAGCAATGGGGAAGAGGCGGCCAAGGGAAGGAGGCGCGCCCAAGGGGGGGCAATCCTACTCCAAGTAGGATTCCCCCCTCTTTCCTAGTCCAAGTAGGAGAGGGGAAGGAAGGGAAGGAGAAGGAGAAGGAAGGAGAGGGAGGAAAAAGAGGAAAGGGGGCCCGCCCCCTAGTCCAATTCGGTTTGGGCTAGGGGGCCGCGCTCCCTGCCTCCTCTCTTCCACCACTTGACCCATGATGCCCATTGCTTCTTCCTCGTATTCCCGTAACTCCTCGGTACCCCCGAAAATACCTGAATCACTCGGAACCTTTCCGATGTCCGAATATAGTCGTCCAATATATCGATCTTTACGTCTCGACAATTTCGAGACTCCTCGTCATGTCCCCGATCTCATCCGGGACTCCGAACTCCTTCGGTACATCAAAACTCATAAACTCATAATATAACTGTCATCGAAACCTTAAGCGTGCGGATCCTACGGGTTCGAGAACAATGTAGACATGACCGAGACACGTCTCCGGTCAATAACCAATAGCGGAACCTGGATGCTCATATTGGCTCCTACATATTCTACGAAGATCTTTATCGGTCAGACCGCATAACAACACACGTTGTTCCCTTTGTCATCAGTATGTTACTTGCCCGAGTTTTGATCGTCGGTATCTTAATACCTAGTTCAATCTCGTCACCGACAAGTCTCTTTACTCGTTCCGTAATACATCATTTCACAACTAACTCATTAGTTGCAATGCTTGCAAGGCTTATGTGATGTGCATTACCGAGAGGGCCCAGAGATACCTCTCCGACAATCGCAGTGACAAATCCTAATCTCGTAATACGCCAACCCAACATGTACCTTCGAAGACACCTGTAGAGCTCCTTTATAATCACCCAGTTACATTATGACGTTTGGTAGCACACAAAGTGTTCCTCTGGCAAACGGGAGTTGCATAATCTCATAGTCATAGGAACATGTATAAGTCATGAAGAAAGCAATAGCAACATACTAAATGATCGGGTGCTAAGCTAATGGAATGGGTCATGTCAATCACATCATTCTCCTAATGATGTGATCCCATTAATCAAGTGACAACTCATGTCTACGGCTAGGAAACATAACCATCTTTGATCAACGAGCTAGTCAAGTAGAGGCATACTAGTGACACTCTGTTTGTCTATGTATTCACACATGTATCATGTTTCCGGTTAATACAATTCTAGCATGAATAATAAACATTTATCATGAAATAAGGAAATAAATAATAACTTTATTATTGCCTCTAGGGCATATTTCCTTCAGTCTCCCACTTGCACTAGAGTCAATAATCTAGTTCACATCACCGTGTGATTTAACACCAATAGTTCACATCATCATGTGATTAACACCCATAGTTCACATCGTTATGTGACCAACACTCAAAGGGTTTACTAGAGTCATTAATCTAGTTCACATCGCTATGTGATTAACACCCAAAGAGTACTAAGGTGTGATCATGTTTTGCTTGTGAGAGAAGTTTAGTCAACGGGTCTGCCACATTCAGATCCGTATGTATTTTGCAAATTTCTATGTCAACAATACTCTGCTCGGAGCTACTCTCGCTAATTGCTCCCACTTTCAATATGTATCTAGATTAAGACTTAGAGTCATCTAGATTAGTGTCAAAACTTGCATCGACGTAACCTTTTACGACGAACCTTTTAGTCACATCCATAATCGAGAAACATATCCTTATTCCACTAAATATAATTTTGACCGCTGTCCAGTGATCTACTCCTAGATCACTATTGTACTCCCTTGCCAAAATTAGTGTAGGGTATACAATAGATCTGGTACATAGCATGGTATACTTTATAGACCCTATGGCCCAGGCATAGGGAATGACTTTCATTCTCTTTCTATCTTCTGCCGTGGTCGGGCTTTGAGTCTTACTCAATTTCACACCTTGTAACACAGGCAAGAACTCTTTCTTTGACTGTTCCATTTTGAACTTACTTCAAAATCTTGTCAAGGTATGTACTCATTGAAAAAACTTATCAAGCGTCTTGATCTATCTCTATAGATCTTGATGCTCAATATGTAAGCAGCTTCACCGAGGTCCTTCTTCGAAAAACTCCTTTATGCTTTGCAGAATAATTCTACATTATTTCCGATCAACAATATGTCATTTACATATACTTATTAGAAATGCTGTAGTGTTCCCACTCACTTTCTTGTAAATACAGACTTCACCGCAAGTCTGTATAAAACTATATGCTTTGATCAACTTATCAAAGCGTATATTCCAACTCCGAGACGCTTGCATCAGTCCATAGATGGATCGCTGGAGATTTCATATTTTGTTAACACCTTTAGGATTGACAAAACCTTCTGGTTGCATCATATACAACTCTTCTTTAAGAAATCCATTAAGGATTGCAGTTTTGTTATCCATTTGCCAGATTTCATAAAATGCGGCAATTGTTAACATGATTCGTACAGATTTAAGCATAGATATGAGTGAGAAACTCTTATCGTAGTCAACACCTTGAACTTGTCAAAAACCTTTTGCGACAATTCTAGCTTTGTAGATAGTAACACTACTATCAGTGTCCGTCTTCCTCTTGAAGATCCATTTATTTTCTATGGCTTGCCGAACATCGGGCAAATCCATCAAAGTCCATACTTTGTTCTCATACATGGATCATATCTCAGATTTCATGGCCTCAAACCATTTCGCGGAATCTGGGCTCATCATCGCTTCCTCATAGTTCGCAAGTTCGTCATGGTCTAGTAACATGACTTCCAGAACAGGATTACCGTACCACTCTGGTGTGGATCTCACTCTGGTTTACCTACGAGATTCGGTAGTAACTTGATCTGAAGTTACATGATCATCATCATTAGCTTCCTCACTAATTGGTGTAGTAGTCACAAGAACAGATTTCTGTGATGAACTACTTTCCAATTAGGGAGAAGGTACAATTACCTTATCAAGTTTTCTACTTTCCTCCCACTCACTTCTTTTGAGAGAAACTCCTTCTGTGGAAAGGATCCATTCTCAGCAACGAATATCTTGCCTTCGGATCTGTGATAGAAGGTGTACCCAACATTTTCTTTTGGGTATCCTATGAAGACACACTTCTCCGATTTGGGTTGGAGCTTATCAGGATGAAACTTTTTCATATAAGCATCGCAACCTCAAACTTTAAGAAACGACAACTTTGGTTTCTTGCCAAACCACAGTTCATACGGTGTCGTCTCAACGGATTTTGATGGTGCCCTATTTAACGTGAATGCAGCTGTCTCTAATGCATGACCCCAAAACAATAGTGGTAAATCAGTAAGAAACATCATAGATTGTACTATATCCAATAAAGTATGGTTATGACGTTCGGACACACCATTATGCTGTGGTGTTCCAGGTGGCATGAATTTGTGAAACTATTCCACATTGTTTTAATTGTAGACCAAACTCGTAACTCAAATATTTGTCTCCGTGATCAGATCGTGGAAACCTTATCTTCTTATCACGATGATTTTCCACTTCACTCTGAAATTCTTTGAACTGTTCAAATGTTTCAGACTTATGTTTCATCAAGTAGATATACCCATATCTACTTAAATCATCTGTGAAGGTCAGAAAGTAACGATACCTGCCGTGAGCCTTAACACTCATCAGATCGCATACATCAGTATGTATTATTTCCAATAAGTCAGTTGCTCGCTCCATTGTTCCGGAGAACGGAGTCTTAGTCATCTTGCCCATGAGGCATGGTTCGCAAGCATCAAGGGATTCATAATCAAGTGATTCCAAAAGCCCATCAGCATGGAGTTTCTTCATGCGCTTTACACCAATATGACCTAAACGACAGTGCCACAAATAAGTTGCACTATCATTATTAACTTTGCATGTTTTGGTTTCAATATTATGAATATGTGTATCACTATGATCGAGATCCAACAAACCATTTTTATTGGGTGTGTAACCATATAAGGTTTTATTCATGTAAACAGAACAACAATTTATTTTCTTACTTAAAAGAATAACCATATTGCAATAAACATGATCAAATCATATTCATGCTCAACACCAAATAACACTTATTTAGGTTCCACACTAATCCCGAAAGAATAGGGAGTGTGCGATGATGATCATATCAATCTTGGAACCACTTCCAACTCTCATCGTCACTTCACCCTTAACTAGTCTCTGTTCATTCTGCAACTCCCGTTTCGAGTTACTAATCTTAGCAACTGAACTAGTACCAAATACTGAGGGGTTGCTATGAACACTAGTAAAGTACACATCAATGACATGTATAGCAAATATACCTTTGTTTACTTTGCCATCCTATCTTATCCACCAAATACTTGGGGTAGTTCCGCTTCTAGTGACCAATCCCTATGCAGTAGAAGCACTTAGTCTCAGGCTTAGGACCAGACTTGGGTTTCTTCACTTGAGCAGCAACTTGCTTGCCGTTCTTCTTGAAGTTTCCCTTCTTTCTTTTGCCTTTTTCTTGAAACTAGTGGTCTTGTCTACCATCAACACTTGATGTTTTTCTTAATTTCTACCTTCGTCGATTTTAGTATCACGAAGAGCTTGGGAATCGTTTCCGTTATCCCTTGCATATTATAGTTCATCACGAAGTTCTACTAACTTGGTGATGGTGACTAGAGAATTCTGTCAATCACTATTTTATCTAGAAGATTAACTCCCACTTGATTCAAGCGATATTAGTACCCAGACAATCTGAGTACATGCTCACTAGTTGAGCGATTCTTCTCCATCTTTTAGCTATAGAACTTGTTGGAGACTTCATATCTCTCAACTCGGGTATTTGCTTGAAATATTAACTTCAACTCCTGGAACATCTCATATGGTCCATGACGTTCAAAACGTCTTTGAAGTCCCGATTCTAAGCCGTTAAGCATGGTGCACTAAACTATCAAGTAGTCATCATATTGAGATAGCCAAACGTTCATAACGTCTGCATCTGCTCCTGCAATAGGTCTGTCACCAAGCGGTGCATCAAGGACATAATTCTTCTGTGCAGCAATAATGATAAATCTCAGATCACGGATCCAATCCGCATCATTGCTACTAACATCTTTCAACACAATTTTCTCTAGGAACATATCAAAATAAACATATGAAAGCAACAACGCGAGCTATTGATCTACAACATAGATATGCTAATACTACCAGGACTAAGTTCATGATAAATTAAAGTTCAATTAATCATATTACTTAAGAACTCCCACTTAGATAGACATCCCTCTAATCCTCTAAGTGATCACGTGATCCAAATCAACTAAACCATGTCCGATCATCACGTGAGATGGAGTAGTTTTCAATGGTGAACATCACTATGTTGATCATATCTACTATATGATTCACGTTCGACCTTTCGATCTCCGTGTTCCGAGGCCATATCTGTATATGCTAGGCTCATCAAGTTTAACCTGAGTATTCTGCGTGTGCAACCGTTTTTCACCCGTTGTATTTGAACGTAGAGCCTATCACACCCGATCATCACGTGGTGTCTCAGCACGAAGAACTTTTGCAACGGTGCATACTCAGGGAGAACACTTCTTAATAATTAGTGAGAGATCATCTTAAAATGCTACCGTCAAACTAAGCAAAATAAGATGTATAAAAGATAAACATCATATGAAATCAAAATATGTGACATGATATGGCCATCATCATCTTGCGCCTTTGATTTCCATCTCCAAAGTACTGTCATGATCTCTATCGTCACCGGCATGACACCATGATCTCCATCATCTTGATCTATATCAATGTGTCGTCACGTGGTCGTCTTGCCAACAATTGCTCTTGCAATTATTTCTATTGCATAGCGATAAAGTAAAGCAATTATTGGGCGCTTGCATCATATGCAGTAGTGAGATAATCATAAGGCTTTTGCCTATTGCCGATAACTTCAACAAAACATGATCATTTCATACAACAACTTATATCTCATCATGTCTTGACCATATCACATCACAACATGCCCTGCAAAAACAAGTTAGACGTCCTCTACTTTATTGTTGCAAGTTTTACATGGCTGCTACGGGCTGAGCAAGAACCGTTCTTAACTACGCATCAAAAACCACAACGATAGTTTGTCAAGTTGGTGCTGTTTTAACCTTCGCAAGGACCGGGCGTAGCCACACTCGGTTCAACTAAAGTTGGAGAAACTGACACCCGCCAGCCACCTGTGTGCAAAGCACGTCGGTAGAACCAGTCTCACGTAAGCATACGCGTAATGTCGGTCCGGGCCGCTTCATCCAACAATACCGCCGAACCAAAGTATGACATGTCGGTAAGCAGTATGACTTATATCGCCCACAACTCACTTGTGTTCTATTCGTGCATATAACATCAACACATAAAACCTAGGCTCGGATACCACTATTGGGTAACATAGTAATTTCAAAAAATTTCCTACGCACACGCAAGATCATGGTGATGCATAGCAACGAGAGGGGAGAGTGTAGTCTACGTACCCTCGTAGACCGACAGCGGAAGCATTATGACAACACGGTTGATGTAGTCGTACGTCTTCACGGCCCAACCCATCAAGCACCGAAACTACGGCACCTCTGAGTTCTAGCACACGTTCAGCTCGATGACGATCCCCGGACTCCGATCCAGCAAAGTGTCGGGGAAGAGTGGAAGGAAATATGCCCTAGAGGCAATAATAAAGTTATTATTTATTTCCTTATATCATGATAAATGTTTATTATTCATGCTAGAATTGTATTAACCGGAAACATAATACATGTGTGAATACATAGACAAACAAAGTGTCACTAGTATGCCTCTACTTGACTAGCTCGTTAATCAAAGATGGTTATGTTTCCTAACCATGAACAAGTAGTTGTTATTTGATTAACGAGATCACATCATTAAGTGAATGATCTGATTGACATGACCCATTCCACTAGCTTAGCACCCGATCGTTTAGTATGTTGCTATTGCTTTCTTCATGACTTATACATGTTCCTATGACTATGAGATTATGCAACTCCCGTTTGCCGGAGGAACACTTTGTGTGCTACCAAACGTCACAACGTAACTGGGTGATTATAAAGGAGCTCTACAGGTGTCTCCAAAGGTACATGTTGGGTTGGCGTATTTCGAGATTAGGATTTGTCACTCCGATTGTCGGAGAGGTATCTCTGGGCCCTCTCGGTAATGCACATCACTTAAGCCTTGCAAGCATTGCAACTAATGAGTTAGTTGCGGGATGATGTATTACAGAACGAGTAAAGAGACTTGCCGGTAACGAGATTGAACTAGGTATTTGGAATACCGACGATCGAATCTCGGGCAAGTAACATACCGATGACAAAGGGAACAACGTATGTTGTTATGCGGTCTGACCGATAAAGATCTTCATAGAATATGTAGGAGCCAATATGAGCATCCAGGTTCCGCTATTGGTTATTGACCGGAGACATGTCTCGGTCATGTCTACATTGTTCTCGAACCCGTAGGGTCCGCACGCTTAAGGTTACGATGACAGTTATATTATGAGTTTATACATTTTGATGTACCGAAGTTTGTTCGGAGTCCCGGATGTGATCACGGACATGACGAGGAGTCTCGAAATGGTCGAGACATAAAGATTGATATATTGGAAGCCTATGTTTGGATACCGGAAGTGTTCCGGGTGAAATCGGGATTTTACCGGAGTACCGGGAGGTTACCGGAACCCCCCGGGAGCTAAATGGGCCATGATGGGCCTTAGTGGAAAAGAGAAGAGGCAGCCCTTCATGGGCCGCGCACCCCTCCCCTCCCTTGGTCCGAATAGGACAAGGAGAGGGGCCGGCCCCTCTCTCTCTTTTCCCCCCTCCGCGAATCCTATTCCAACTAGGATTGGGGGGGGGGGGGATCCTACTCCCAGAGGGAGTAGGACTCTCCTGGCGCGCCCTCCTTGGCCGGCCGCCTCCCCCCCTTTAGTCCTTTATATACGGAGGCAGGGGCACCCCAGAGACACACAAGTTGATCCACGTGATCTATTCCTTAGCCGTGTGCGGCGCCCCCAGCCACCATAGTCCTCGATAATATTGTAGCGGTGCTTAGGCGAAGCCCTGCAGCAGTAGTACGTCAAGATCGTCACCACGCCGTCGTGCTGACGGAACTCTTCCCCGACACTTTGCTGGATCGGAGTCCGGGGATCGTCATCGAGCTGAACGTGTGCTAGAACTCGGAGGTGCCGTAGTTTCGGTGCTTGATCGGTCGGATCGTGGAGACGTACGACTACATCAACCAAACGCTTCCGTTGTCGATCTACTAGGTATGTAGATCATACTCCCCCTCTCGTTGCTATGCATCACCATGATCTTGCGTGTGCGTAGGAAAATTTTGAAATTACTACGAAACCCAACAGTGGCATCCGAGCCTAGGTTTTATATGTTGATGTTATATGCACGAGTAGAACACAAGTGAGTTGTGGGCGATATAAGTCATACTGCTTACCAGCATGTCATACTTTGGTTCGGCGGTATTGTTGGACGAAGCGGCCCGGACCGACATTACGCGTACGCTTACGCGAGACCGGTTCTCCCGACGTGCTTTGCACATAGGTGGCTTGCGGGTGACAGTTTCTCCAACTTTAGTTGAATCGAGTGTGGCTACGCCCGGTCCTTGCGAAGGTTAAAACAGCACCAACTTGACAAACTATCGTTGTGGTTTTGATGCGTAGGTAAGATTGGTTCTTGCTTAAGCCCGTAGCAGCCACGTAAAAACTTGCAACAACAAAGTAGAGGACGTCTAACTTGTTTTTGCAGGGCATGTTGTGATGTGATATGGTCAAGACATGATGCTAAATTTTATTGTATGAGATGATCATGTTTTGTAACCGAGTTATCGGCAACTGGCAGGAGCCATATGGTTGTCGCTTTATTGTATGCAATGCAATCGCGCTGTAATGCTTTACTTTATCACTAAACGGTAGCGATAGTCGTGGAAGCACAAGCTCGGCGAGACGACAACGATGCTACGATGGAGATCAAGGTGTCGCGCCGGTGACGATGGTGATCACGACGGTGCTTCGGAGATGGAGATCACAAGCACAAGATGATGATGGCCATATCATATCACTTATATTGATTGCATGTGATGTTTATCTTTTATGCATCTTATCTTGCTTTGATTGACGGTAGCATTATAAGATGATCTCTCACTAAATTATCAAGTAGTGTTCTCCCTGAGTATGCACCGTTGCGAAAGTTCTTCGTGCTGAGACACCACGTGATGATCGGGTGTGATAGGCTCTACGTTCAAATACAACGGGTGCAAAACAGTTGCACACGCGGAATACTCAGGTTAAACTTGACGAGCCAAGCATATACAGATATGGCCTCGGAACACGGAGACCGAAAGGTCGAGCGTGAATCATATAGTAGATATGATCAACATAAAGATGTTCACCAATGAAACTACTCCATCTCACGTGATGATCGGACATGGTTTAGTTGATTTGGATCACGTAATCACTTAGAGGATTAGAGGGATGTCTATCTAAGTGGGAGTTCTTTAAGTAAATTAACTGAACTTAAATTTATCATGAAACTTAGTACCTGATTAGTATCTTGCTTGTTTATGTTTGATTGTAGATAGATGGCTCGTGCTGTTGTTCCGTTGAATTTTAATGCGTTCCTTGAGAAAGCAAAGTTGAAAGATGATGGTAGCAATTACACGGACTGGGTCCGTAACTTGAGGATTATCCTCATTGCTGCACAGAAGAATTACGTCCTGGAAGCACCGCTGGGTGCCAGGCCTGCTGCAGGAGCAACGCCGGATGTTATGAACGTCTGGCAGAGCAAAGCTGATGACTACTCAATAGTTCAGTGTGCCATGCTTTACGGCTTAGAATCGGGACTTCAACGACGTTTTGAACGTCATGGAGCATATGAGATGTTCCAGGAGTTGAAGTTAATATTTCAAGCAAATGCCCGGATTGAGAGATACGAAGTCTCCAATAAGTTCTATAGCTGCAAGATGGAGGAGAACAGTTCTGTCAGTGAGCATATACTCAAAATGTCTGGGTATAATAATCACTTGATTCAGTTGGGAGTTAATCTTCCAGATGACTGCGTCATTGACAGAATTCTCCAATCACTGCCACCAAGCTACAAGAGCTTCGTGATGAACTATAATATGCAAGGGATGAATAAGACTATTCCCGAGCTCTTCGCGATGCTGAAAGCTGCGGAGGTAGAAATCAAGAAGGAGCATCAAGTGTTGATGGTCAACAAGACCACTAGTTTCAAGAAAAAGGGCAAAGGGAAGAAGAAGGGGAACTTCAAAAAGAACGGCAAGCAAGTTGCTACTCAAGAGAAGAAACCCAAACCTGGACCTAAGCCTGAAACTGAGTGCTTCTATTGCAAGCAGACTGGTCACTGGAAGCGGAACTGCCCCAAGTATTTGGCGGATAAGAAGGATGGCAAGGTGAACAAAGGTATATGTGATATACATGTTATTGATGTGTACCTTACTAATGCTCGCAGTAGCACCTGGGTATTTGATACTGGTTCTGTTGCTAATATTTGCAACTCGAAACAGGGACTACGGATTAAGCGAAGATTGGCTAAGGACGAGGTGACGATGCGCGTGGGAAACGGTTCCAAAGTCGATGTGATCGCAGTCGGCACGCTACCTCTACATCTACCTTCGGGATTAATATTAGACCTAAATAATTGTTATTTGGTGCCAGCGTTAAGCATGAACATTATATCTGGATCTTGTTTGATGCGAGACGGTTATTCATTTAAATCAGAGAATAATGGTTGTTCTATTTATATGAGTAATATCTTTTATGGTCATGCACCCTTGAAGAGTGGTCTATTCTTGTTAAATCTCGATAGTAGTAATACACATATTCATAATGTTGAAGCCAAAAGATGCAGAGTTGATAATGATAGTGCAACTTATTTGTGGCACTGCCGTTTAGGTCATATCGGTGTAAAGCGCATGAAGAAACTCCATACTGATGGACTTTTGGAACCACTTGATTATGAATCACTTGGTACTTGCGAACCGTGCCTCATGGGCAAGATGACTAAAACGCCGTTCTCCGGTACTATGGAGAGAGCAACAGATTTGTTGGAAATCATACATACAGATGTATGTGGTCCGATGAATATTGAGGCTCGTGGCGGATATCGTTATTTTCTCACCTTCACAGATGATTTAAGCAGATATGGGTATATCTACTTAATGAAACATAAGTCTGAAACGTTTGAAAAGTTCAAGGAATTTCAGAGTGAAGTTGAAAATCATCGTAACAAGAAAATAAAGTTTCTACGATCTGATCGTGGAGGAGAATATTTGAGTTACGAGTTTGGTGTACATTTGAAAAATTGTGGAATAGTTTCGCAACTCACGCCACCCGGAACACCACAGCGTAATGGTGTGTCCGAACGTCGTAATCGTACTTTACTGGATATGGTGCGATCTATGATGTCTCTTACTGATTTACCGCTATCGTTTTGGGGATACGCTCTAGAGACGGCCGCATTCACGTTAAATAGGGCACCATCAAAATCCGTTGAGACGACGCCTTATGAACTGTGGTTTGGCAAGAAACCAAAGTTGTCGTTTCTGAAAGTTTGGGGCTGCGATGCTTATGTGAAAAAGCTTCAACCTGATAAGCTCGAACCCAAATCGGAGAAATGTGTCTTCATAGGATATCCAAAGGAGACTATTGGATACACCTTCTATCACAGATCCGAAGGCAAGACTTTTGTTGCTAAATTCGGAAACTTTCTGGAGAAGGAGTTTCTCTCGAAAGAAGTGAGTGGGAGGAAAGTAGAACTTGACGAGGTAACTGTACCTGCTCCCTTATTGGAAAGTAGTGCATCACAGAAAACTGTTTCTGTGACACCTACACCAGTTAGTGAGGAAGCTAATGATGATGATCATGAAACTTCAGAACAAGATACTACTGAACCTCGTAGATCAACCAGAGTAAGATCCGCACCAGAGTGGTACGGTAATCCCGTTCTGGAAGTCATGCTACTAGATCATGATGAACCTACGAACTATGAAGAAGCGATGGTGAGCCCAGATTCCGCAAAGTGGCTTGAAGCCATGAAATCTGAGATGGGATCCATGTATGAGAACAAAGTATGGACTTTGGTTGACTTGCCCGATGATCGGCAAGCAATTGAGAATAAATGGATCTTCAAGAAGAAGACTGACGCTGACGGTAATATTACTGTCTACAAAGCTCGACTTGTCGCAAAAGGTTTTCGGCAAGTTCAAGGGATTGACTACGATGAGACCTTCTCACCCGTAGCGATGCTTAAGTCTGTCCGAATCATGTTAGCAATTGCCGCATTTTATGATTATGAAATTTGGCAGATGGATGTCAAAACTGCATTCCTGAATGGATTTCTGGAAGAAGAGTTGTATATGATGCAACCAGAAGGTTTTGTCGATCCAAAGGGAGCTAACAAAGTGTGCAAGCTCCAGCGATCCATTTATGGACTGGTGCAAGCCTCTCGGAGTTGGAATAAACGCTTTGATAGTGTGATCAAAGCATTTGGTTTTATACAGACTTTTGGAGAAGCCTGTATTTACAAGAAAGTGAGTGGGAGCTCTGTAGCATTTCTGATATTATATGTAGATGACATATTACTAATTGGAAATGATATAGAATTTCTGGATAGCATAAAGGGATACTTGAATAAGAGTTTTTCAATGAAAGACCTCGGTGAAGCTGCTTACATATTAGGCATTAAGATCTATAGAGATAGATCAAAACGCTTAATTGGACTTTCACAAACCACATACCTTGACAAAGTTTTGAAGAAGTTCAAAATGGATCAAGCAAAGAAAGGGTTCTTGCCTGTGTTACAAGGTGTGAAGTTGAGTAAGACTCAATGCCCGACCACTGCAGAAGATAGAGAGAATATGAAAGATGTTCCCTATGCATCAGCCATAGGATCTATCATGTATGCAATGCTGTGTACCAGACCTGATGTGTGCCTTGCTATAAGTCTAGCAGGGAGGTACCAAAGTAATCCAGGAGTGGATCACTGGACAGCGGTCAAGAACATCCTGAAATACCTGAAAAGGACTAAGGATATGTTTCTCATATATGGAGGTGACAAAGAGCTCATCGTAAAAGGTTACGTTGATGCAAGCTTTGACACTGATCCGGACGATTCTAAATCGCAAACCGGATACGTGTTTACATTAAACGGTGGAGCTGTCAGTTGGTGCAGTTCTAAACAAAGCGTTGTAGCGGGATCTACATGTGAAGCGGAGTACATAGCTGCTTCGGAAGCAGCAAATGAAGGAGTCTGGATGAAGGAGTTCATATCCGATCTAGGTGTCATACCTAGTGCATCGGGTCCAATGAAAATCTTTTGTGACAATACTGGTGCAATTGCCTTGGCAAAGGAATCCAGATTTCACAAGAGAACCAAGCACATCAAGAGACGCTTCAATTCCATCCGGGATCTAGTCCAGGTGGGAGACATAGAGATTTGCAAGATACATACGGATCTGAATGTTGCAGACCCGTTGACTAAGCCTCTTCCACGAGCAAAACATGATCAGCACCAAGGCTCCATGGGTGTTAGAATCATTACTGTGTAATCTAGATTATTGACTCTAGTGCAAGTGGGAGACTGAAGGAAATATGCCCTAGAGGCAATAATAAAGTTATTATTTATTTCCTTATATCATGATAAATGTTTATTATTCATGCTAGAATTGTATTAACCGGAAACATAATACATGTGTGAATACATAGACAAACAAAGTGTCACTAGTATGCCTCTACTTGACTAGCTCGTTAATCAAAGATGGTTATGTTTCCTAACCATAAACAAGTAGTTGTTATTTGATTAACGGGATCACATCATTAAGTGAATGATCTGATTGACATGACCCATTCCACTAGCTTAGCACCCGATCGTTTAGTATGTTGCTATTGCTTTCTTCATGACTTATACATGTTCCTATGACTATGAGATTATGCAACTCCCGTTTACCAGAGGAACACTTTGTGTGCTACCAAACGTCACAACGTAACTGGGTGATTATAAAGGAGCTCTACAGGTGTCTCCAAAGGTACATGTTGGGTTGGCGTATTTCGAGATTAGGATTTGTCACTCCGATTGTCGGAGAGGTATCTCTGGGCCCTCTCGTAATGCACATCACTTAAGCCTTGCAAGCACTGCAACCAATGAGTTAGTTGCGGGATGATGTATTACAGAACGAGTAAAGAGACTTGCCGGTAACGAGATTGAACTAGGTATTTGGAATACCGACGATCGAATCTCGGGCAAGTAACATACCGATGACAAAGGGAACAACGTATGTTGTTATGCGGTCTGACCGATAAAGATCTTCGTAGAATATGTAGGAGCCAATATGAGCATCCAGGTTCCGCTATTGGTTATTGACCGGAGACATGTCTCGGTCATGTCTACATTGTTCTCGAACCCGTAGGGTCCGCACGCTTAAGGTTACGATGACAGTTATATTATGAGTTTGTACATTTTGATGTACCGAAGTTTGTTCGGAGTCCCGGATGTGATCACGGACATGACGAGGAGTCTCGAAATGGTCGAGACATAAAGATTGATATATTGGAAGCCTATGTTTGGATACCGGAAGTGTTCCGGGTGAAATCGGGATTTTACCGGAGTACCGGGAGGTTACCGGAACCCCCCGGGAGCTAAATGGGCCATGATGGGCCTTAGTGGAAAAGAGAAGAGGCAGCCCTTCATGGGCCGCGCGCCCCTCCCCTCCCTTGGTCCGAATAGGACAAGGAGAGGGGGCCGGCCCCTCTCTCTCTTTTCCCCCCTCCGCGAATCCTATTCCAACTAGGATTGGGGGGGAATCCTACTCCCAGAGGGAGTAGGACTCTCCTGGCGCGCCCTCCTTGGCCGGCCGCCTCCCCCCTTTAGTCCTTTATATACGGAGGCAGGGGCACCCCAGAGACACAGAAGTTGATCCACGTGATCTATTCCTTAGCCGTGTGCGGCGCCCCCAGCCACCATAGTCCTCGATAATATTGTAGCGGTGCTTAGGGGAAGCCCTGCAGCAGTAGTACGTCAAGATCGTCACCACGCCGTCGTGCTGACGGAACTCTTCCCCGACACTTTGCTGGATCGGAGTCCGGGGATCGTCATCGAGCTGAACGTGTGCTAGAACTCGGAGGTGCCGTAGTTTCGGTGCTTGATCGGTCGGATCGTGGAGACGTACGACTACATCAACCAAACGCTTCCGTTGTCGATCTACTAGGTATGTAGATCATACTCCCCCTCTCATTGCTATGCATCACCATGATCTTGCGTGTGCGTAGGAATTTTTTTGAAATTACTACGAAACCCAACAAGAGTTCCGTCAGCATGACGGCGTGGTGACGATCTTGATGTTCTACTGTCGTAGGGCTTCGCCTAAGCACCTCTACAATATTATCGAAGACGATGGTGGAGGGAGGCACCGCACACGGCTAAGAGAACGATCTTGAAGATCAACTTGTGTGTCTAGAGGTGCCCCCCTGCCCCCGTATATAAAGGAGCAAGGGGGAGAGGCGGCCAAGGGGAGGAGGCGCGCCCAAGGGGGGGCAATCCTACTCCAAGTAGGATTCCCCCCTCTTTCCTAGTCCAAGTAGGAGAGGGGAAGGAAGGGAAGGAGAAGGAGAAGGAAGGAGAGGGAGGAAAAAGAGGAAAGGGGGCCGCCCCCCTAGTCCAATTCGGTTTGGGCAAGGGGGGGCGCGCGCCCTGCCTCCTCTCTTCCACCACTTGGCCCATGAGGCCCATTGCTTCTTCCTCGTATTCCCGTAACTCCCCGGTACCCTCGAAAATACTCGAATCACTCGGAACCTTTCTGATGTCCGAATATAGTCGTCCAATATATTGATCTTTACGTCTCGACCATTTCGAGACTCCTCGTCATGTCCCTGATCTCATCCGGGACTCCGAACTCCTTCGGTACATCAAAACTCATAAACTCATAATATAACTGTCATCGAAACCTTAAGCGTGCGGACCCTACGGGTTTGAGAACAATGTAGACATGACCGAGACACATCTCCGGTTAATAACCAATAGCGGAACCTGGATGCTCATATTGGCTCCTACATATTCTACGAAGATCTTTATCGGTCAGACCGCATAACAACATACGTTGTTTCCTTTGTCATCGGTATGTTACTTGCCCGAGATTCGATCGTCGGTATCTTAATACCTAGTTCAATCTCGTCACCGGCAAGTCTCTTTACTCTTTCCGTAATACATCATCTCACAACTAACTCATTAATTGCAATGCTTGCAAGGCTTATGTGATGTGCATTACCGAGAGGGCCCAGAGATACCTCTCCGACAATCGGAGTGACAAATCCTAATCTCGAAATACGCCAACCCAACATGTACCTTCAGAGACACCTGTTGTAACGCCCCGAGACCGATGTGCCAGGTGTCCTCCAGTTATTCGCTGTTGTTGTGTTGTCATTGCTTGCGTGTCATGCATTGCATATCATGTCATCATGCGTATTTCATTTGCATACATGTTCGTCTCATGCATCCGAGTTTTTTTCCCGTTGTCCGTTTTGCATTCCGGCGCTCCTATCTCCTCCGGTGGTCATTTCTACCTTCTTTTCATGTGTGGGGGTTAAACATTTCTGGATTGGACCGAGACTTGCCATGCGGCCTTGGTTTACTACCCGTAGACCGCCTGTCAAGTTTTGTATCATTTGAACTTCGTTTGATGCTCCAACGGTTAACCGAGGGACCGAAAAGGCCTCATGTGTGTTGCAGCCCAACACCCCTTCAATTTGGCCCAAAAACCCACCTAAACCTCCTCCATCATCTCGGTCGTTCGATCACGATCGCATGGCCGAAAACCGCACCTCATTTGGACTCTCCTAGCTCCCTCTACCTATAAATATGTGGCTCTCCCCGAATTTTCGCGCAGTCCAAACCCTAGCAAACTCCTCCTCGCGCCGCCGGACATAACTCCCCACCACCGTCCGGGCATGTTCGCCGCCACTGCCACCTCAGTTCGCCCAATAGCGTCGTGCCACCTCAGCTCCGCCGCCGCTCCGGGCCAACCGGCTCGCGCCACCTGGCCTCCTGCCTCATCCCCGCCGCCGTGGTTTACCCACCGACCCGCCAGGGCCCTCCGGGCCCGCTCGCCGCCGCCAGCCGCTCAGCATCGCGCCCGCCCGAGCCGCCTCCTGCGCCGCTCCGGCCGCCGCCATGCGCCACCACGCCTCGCCTCCTTCCCGCCGGCGCCGCCCTTCGCCTGCGTGGCCCCGCCGCCGCCGCCATGCGCCCCGCCGCCGCCTTGGGTCGCCGGGTCCGCCCACCGTGCAACTCCGGCGAGCCCCGCGTCCTCCTCCACCGCGCTCCGGCGAGGTCTCCTCCAAGTCTGGCCATCTCCATCGTCTCCGGCGAGGTTCCGTGGATCGGGACCAGATCCACCACTCCCCCGATCCAAACGCCCCGTCCAGATCCGGATCCCTCCGTCCCGCATGTCTCCGTCCCGGGTTGACTTTCTCCGAGAGGTCTATATTTCTACTAAGTCCCCGAATTTCCAGATTCATATGGCCATGTTCATCGTGTCGTAACTTTGCATCAGTAGCTTCAATTCATGCATGTAGCATATCAAAATGTTCGTCTCAGAGAGAACATCATTTCATCTCATTGCATCATTTTCATTTGAGTTCATGTTGATGCCCGAAATGCTGTTGGAAGAATGCTATTTGAGTTAATTGTCAGATCTGCTGCTCCAATTAGATATTTGTCATTTTTGCCATGATTAATGTGTGCATGATATGCCCCTGAGCTCTACATGTGTTTTGTTATATGCCATGCCATCTTTCCAGAGGTTCTATCCATGTATTTTTGTGATATGTGTGGTGACTAGCACAAGCTTGCAAAGTGGAGCATTTGTTAATGCTGATTTCAGGGACTTAGCAATTCCACTAAGTCCTTGATCTGTTTATTTCATTATGCCATATGTTCATGTTGTTTCCTAGTGATCCGTGCCTCTTTTGAGGATGATTTGTTAATCTTGTAGTGCTCTATCCATCCATGTCTTTGTTTGCAATTATGGAGCACTCTAGCTTGAGTCAATCGAGCTCTACCTTTCCTATTTCATGAATCTGGGCAGATTGTCTACTTGTTAGCGATTTTGCTGAGGATGTTGTAGTTGATCCGTGCATGCTATGTTATTGTTCTTGCCATGTCTATCTTGTATAATGTGTATTCTTGATGGGTGTATGCTTAGATTATCATGCCATGCTCTGTAGTGAGTGCATCGAGCTCGTAAACATGCCTACTTGATATCTGATTTGCATGTTCCAGTTCTCCACTAAGTCTGAGAGTCTGATTATGTTTTTGCCATGTTCACATGCTTGCAATGGTATTTTATGATCCCTTTTGGCTCAAGGTCACTAAGGGAATTTTGTTAATCTCTTTGAGTAGCTCCATGCGATGCTTTGCTTTGCCATGTTCAGGTCCTGTAGCATATAGTTTTCATGCTCCAAAGTGTGCTACCTGATCTGAAATTCTAGACAAGTGTTAATTTCACTAAGTCTGAGATCTGTTTACTGTATGCATTTTTGCCATGCTTGTTTGAACCTGTTAATGGATGAATTGGCCGTAGCTCAGTGCTAGTCTTTTGTTAAGTATCATGAATGGATCCCTGCCATGTGTTTTGTTGCCATGTTTGAGTGATGTAGCATGTTCATCTTGTTGCATTTAGATGGCTACTTGCTGTATATCGCAGACCGGTGCCATATTTGAATTGCTTGCCATTTCCAAACCGTAACTCCGATTCCGGCGTTCTTTATATTGTTTTCAAGCGATTTCATCTCACCTTTCCAGTGGCACACTTGGTTTTCCAAGTTGATGCCAGGTTCATTCATCTCTTGTCAAATCATGCATATGCATCGCATACCGCATCTCGCATATCATACCATGTTCATGTGTGATTTGTTTACTATGTTGTGTGCTTCTTTCCGGTGTTTGCTTCTTCGGGTTGGTTTCGGTAACGTCGCGTTTGTGAGGACCCGTTCTTCTTCCTTGCGGGATTTCAGGCAAGATGATCATACCCTCGAAATCACTTCTATCTTTGCTTTGCTAGATGCTCGCTCTTTTGCTATGCCTATGCCGCGATACCTACCACTTGCTTATCATGCCTCCCATATTGTTGAACCAAGCCTCTAACCCACCTTGTCCTAGCAAACCGTTGTTTGGATATGTTACCGCTTTGCTCAGCCCCTCTTATAGCGTTGTTAGTTGCAGGTGAAGATTGAAGTTTGTTCCTTGTTGGAACATGGAGATGTTGTTCCTTGTTGGAACATGTTTACTTGTTGGGATATCACAATATATCTTATTTAATTAATGCATCTATATACTTGGTAAAGGGTGGAAGGCTCGGCCTTATGCCTGGTGTTTTGTTCCACTCTTGCCGCCCTAGTTTCCGTCATATCGGTGTTATGTTTTCGGATTTTGCGTTCCTTACGCGGTTGGGTAATAATGGGAACCCCTTGACAGTTCGCCTTGAATAAAACTCCTCCAGCAATGCCCAACCTTGGTTTTACCATTTGCCTCACCACCACCTACTTTTCCCTTGGGAGTCGCTCTCCCGAGGGTCATCGTTATTATAACCCCCCCGGGCCAGTGCTCCTCTGAGTGTTGGTCCAACCGAGCGATGTCCGGGGCTACCAGGGGCAACTCTGGGCTGGCCTACCCGACGTCTTGCTCATCTGGTGTGCCCTGAGAACGAGATATGTGCAGCTCCTATCGGGATTTGTCGGCACATCTGGATGGTGTTGCTGGACTTGTTTTAACTTGTCGAAGTGTCTTGAAGAACCGGGATACCGAGTCTGATCGGAATGTCTCGGGAGGAGGTCTATTCCTTCGTTGACCGTGAGAGCTTGTCATGGGCTAAGTTGGGACTCCTCTGCAGGGTTTTGAACTTTCGGAAGCCGTGCCCGCGGTTATGGGCAGATGGGAATTTGTTAATGTCTGGTTGTAGATAACTTGAACCTTAACTTAATTAAAATGCATCAACCGTGTGTGTAACCGTGATGGTCTCTTTCCGGCGGAGTCCGGGAAGTGAACACAGTGTTGGAGTTATGTTTGGCGTAGGTTGTTCTAGGCTCACTTCTTGATCATAGTTGTTCGACCGTGCTTTTGCCTTCTCTTCTCGCTCTCATTTGCGTATGTTTAGCCACCAAATATGCTAGTCGCTTGCTGCAGCCCACCTCATACCTTTTATCTTATCCATAAGCTTAAATAGTCTTGATCGCGAGGGTGCGAGATTGCTGAGTCCCCGTGACTCACAGTTACTTCAAAAACCAGTTTGCAGGTGCCGATGTTACAGAGCAGGTGACGCAATCAAGCTCAAGGAGGAGCTTGTTGAAGATCTTGTCCTTTGTGTTGTTTCGTTCTAGTTGATCAGTAGTGGAGCCCAGTTGGGGTCGATCGGGACCGTGTCGCATTTGGGGTTCTTCTTTTATTTTGGTTCCGTAGTCGGACCTTGAGTGTATTTGGATGATGTAATGCTTTAATCATGTAATTGTGTGAAGTGGCGAGTGTAAGCCAACTATGTATCTTTTCCCCTTATTGTATTACATGGGTTGTGTGAAGATTACCTCACTTGCGACATTGCTTTCAATGTGGTTATGCCTCTAAGTCGTGCTTCGACACGTGGGAGATATAGCCGCATCGAGGGCCTCACACCTGTAGAGTTCCTTTATAATCACCTAGTTACGTTGTGACGTTTGGTAGCACAAAAAGTGTTCCTCCGGCAAATGGGAGTTGCATAATCTCATAGTCATAGGAACATGTATAAGTCATGAAGAAAGCAATAGCAACGTACTAAACGATCGGGTGCTAAGCTAATGGAATGGGTCATGTCAATCAGATCATTCACCTAATGATGTGATCCCGTTAATCAAATAACAACTCTTTGTTCATGGTTAGGAAACATAACCATCTTTGATTAACGAGCTAGTCAAGTAGAGGCATACTAGTGACACTCTGTTTGTCTATGTATTCACACATGTATTATGTTTCCGGTTAATACAATTCTAGCATGAATAATAAACATTTATCATGAAATAAGGAAATAAATAATAACTTTATTATTGTCTATAGGGCATATTTCCTTCAAGGAGCGCCCGTAGTCATGCCCCAGGGATGTAGCCATATCGGTGAACCTCGTTAACAAATCTCGGTGTCGTACTCGTGTGATTGCTTGGTCCTCGGATGATCGACGAAGTGCCTCGGATTTATTCTAACATTGCCGTTGAATAAGGAAAGAAAGATCGAAATCACTAGTTGAGTATTACTCATATAAAGATCACTTCCACCCACTTGTCGCAAGATGTGAGTTTTCTCTTTTTTGTAGATCCGTTTATTCAAAATGTTTTATCTTTTAAATCATGCGTCCAAATCTCGAACTGTTTTTACTGTTGGATTCCTCGCGTCGAGTTCTTCCAAACAAGATCTCATGTTGATAGGTTTTAACGGAAAAAAATTCACGAAAAAAACCTGTTAAAAAATCGAACTAGGAGCACGGATTTTCTCCCTTTCCGAAAGAGACGCGCCCATGCATATTGTGAAATCACAACTGTGCTTTGCAGAAGTAAAACCGTGCCTCTTGCGGAAGGAAAAAAACAAAATGCATTTTTTTCATTTCCGAGAGGCGCGTCGCGAAAGCACAACTGTGCCTCTCGCTTAAGAAAAAAATATAGAAAACACATTTTTTTCGTTTTCGAGAGGCATGGCCGTGACTCTCTCGAAAGCACAACCGTGCCTCTTGCAGAAGCAAAACCATGCCTCACGCTTAAGGAAAAAAACTGAAAACACATTTTTTCGTTCCGAGACGTACGGCCGTGACTATCACGAAAGCACAACCGTGCCTCTCGTGAAAGAAAAAAAACAAAAAATACGTTTTTTTTCGTTTTCGAGAGCCACAGCCGTGCCTCTCGCGGGAGGAAAATAAATAGAAAACACGTTTTTTTGTTTCCCAGTGGCACGATCGTGACTCACCTGAAAGCACAACCATGCCTCTCACGGTAGAAAAAAATAGTAAACATGTTTTTTTTGTTTTCGAGAGGCCCGGCCGTGCCTCTCGCGAAAGCACGCCCATGCCTCTCAAAGAAGGAAAAAAACCAGAAAACACGTTTTTTTTCGTTTCCGAGAGGCACGACCATGACTCTCGCGAAAGCACAACTGTGCTTCTCGCGGAAGAAAAAAACAGAAAACGTGGTTTTTTTCCGTTTTCGAGAGGCACGGCCGTGCCTCTCGTGGAAGAAAACACCAAAAAATGTGTTTTCTTTTTCCGTTTCCGAGAGGCACGGCCGTGACTCTGGCAAAATCAAAATCTTGCCTCTTGCGGAAGCGAAAATGTGACTCTCGTGAAAGAAAGAAAAAAGAAAACGTGTTTTTCGCGTAAAAAAATTCAATTTTTTTAACCAAAAGCTAAGGAAGACCGGTGGAAACCGAAACATCGAAAACAACCGGGAAAATTGTTTTAAAAGCCCAAAACGCGTGCAAAAAAATAGAAAAAAACAAAATTCAAAGGTTGCGTCTAGAGCACGACACGTGGCGGCTGACTAAGAGCACACCAAGTGGCGCTGATCATTGTGAGGCTTCCGAAGGAGCTCTCCTCAACTAGTTGCTCCCAAGAAAGATACCCTTTTATATTTCTTTCCCGAAGCTTGGGCCAGGCGGACATGTTAGCTAGATCATCTGTTCATTGGGCCGAGTTGGGCCTGATCTACACCTTTTCTCCTTTAATATTAGGTAGACATGCGGGTCCCTAGGAAAATAAATGAATGGAAATCCTGCAAATGAAAGAAATAAAGAACAAAAAAGAAAGGAAGGGCGAGGCTAATTTGGCCCCTGAAAAGGAGGCTAATTGCATGAGAAATTATAAGAAGAAAAGAGAAAAAATAGAGGCCAATTATGTACAAGGAAAGAGATGCTAATTGCAACGGAAATAAAAAGAAGAAATGAAAAAGAAAGGAAAGAGAAGCTAACTGCACGAGAAATAAGGAAAGGAAATAGTGGCTAATTAAATGAAGGGAAGAGTGGCTGATACGTCTTCAATGTATCTATAATTTTTGATTGTTTCATGATATTATATTATCCATCTTGAATGTTTTATATGCATTTATATACTATTTTATATGATTTTTGGGACTGACCTATTAACTATATCGGGAGTTTCGCCGCCGCAAGCCTCTGTAGCCATGAAAAACCAATCGGGAGCCCGTTCTGGCACCCTGCCGGAGGGGGAAACCATCATCGGTGGCCATCTTCATCATTCTGGCGCTCTCCATGACGAGGAGGGAGTATTTCATTCTCGGGGCTGAGGGTATGTACCAGTAGCTATGTGTTTGATTTCTCTCTCTTTCTCTCTCTCGTGTTCTTGATTTGACACGATCTTGATGTACCACGAGCTTTGATTATAGTTGAATCATATGGTGTTTCTCCCCCACTACCTTCTTGTAATGGATGAACTTTCCCTTTAAAGTTATCTTGTCGGATTGAGTCTTTAAGGATTTGAGAATACTTTATGTATGTCTTGCATGTGTTTATCTGTGGCGACAATTGGATATTCACGTGATCTACTTGATGTATGTTTTGGTGATCAACTTGCGGGTTCTGTGACCTTGTGAACTTATGCATAGGGGTTGGCACATATTTTTGTCTTGACTCTTCGGTAGAAACTTTGGGGCACTCTTTAAAGTTCTTTGTATTGGTTTGAATAGATGAATCTAAAATTGTGTGATGCATATCGTATAATCAAACCCGCGGATACTTGTGGTGACATTGGAGTATTGATGTCTGTTAGATCTATGTCGGTATTTCTCCAAAGAGAAAGAAATGATGTAGCACAGCAACGGTAGGTATTTTCCTCAGTGATGAGACCAAGATTATTAAACCAATAAGAGAATCAAGCAACACTACATAAACAACACCTGCACACAAATAACAAGATGGAGAGAGGGGGCATGTTTCTTCTTTGAAAACCCTGACATTGTCAATGCAAAGGTTCGAGACAGAAGGGTTTTGCGTTTTCACAAAAAAAAAGGATTTTACTCTCAGGCAACATCATCGGTGAAAAGTTTGAACAGCTAGCTAACAAAGTAACAAGCTGGAAGAACGCTCATGTACAGGAGGCTGCCGCCGACCAGTAGTTCCGCTCGCAAAACGAAACTGTTCTCACCTCCAAGATTTCGTTCCTCCACGCAAACTGCTCCTGCAAAGGCAGTTGTACATACATGCTCCACATGCTCGAACGCTCTAGTGCGTGGTGTAGCTTTGCAAGGTTTCTACCGTCGACGTGCCTAGCTTTCAGAGAGTCAAACCAAGCAACATCCAACGCAACATGAGTGAAAGATGGCCCATGTTGCCTTTGCCGCCTCCAAATTTTTTAGAAATTCGCCCAAGGTGGTACGTACCCCATGCATGTGGAATGCCCACATGCATGGGTCCAGGGCAGGGCAGGGCATGTCGTGTCGCTCCTCTCTTTCCGTTACCTTCCCTGCCCATGTCCGTCAGGGTGGTATTGGCTCTGTTTGGATCCATGGCTTAAAGTTAGTTTGGGTTTGTTTGGACTCAACTAATCTAAAAGTATCCAAACGGAAGGGTTAGTTTGGGTTAGATGCATCTAACCCATTCAAAAAAACTAACTCACCCAAGAGGTGTTTATTTAGATTAGTTCTTCTCTGGACCACTAAAAAACATATTTTTCTCTCGCTCTTCCCGTAGCAGATCCCTCTTCACTTCCTTGAAGCTTCTCGTCCTCTCCCTCTCTCCCTCTCGCACCTTCCACGAAGGCGCCTCGCCGTATACGTGCTCCATCTAACCCTGCCATCCAAACACCTCTTTGGTTAGAGTTAGTTCAGGGTTAGTTCAGAGTTAGAATCTAACTCTAACCTCTAACTAAGTTAGAGTATCCAAACAGGATCATTGTCTCTTGTCTTTACTTCTTGCCGCTCTATCTGTCACTGCCATGTGATTGGCGGGCGCATACGCTTCCCGCCGAGAGCGGGCCGCGTGCATGCCATGTGCGACAGGCCGTGTGCGCGCCACAGTGCGGCCGCGTACGTCTGGCATGCTCACCGCGTACTTGCGTGACAAGAGACACGCACAGATGTAGATCGCCCATCGCGTGTTTGTCGGGTGATGGGTGGATGCATGTTTTTGAAACCTACTCGTCCTAAGGATCCGCGCACGGTTTATTCAGGCAAGGTTATCACTGGCTAGTTTTACCAGTTACTATTACCGCTAACTTTGACTAGTTGTGGCGTCGGTGTGGTGCGGTACGCGTGAGATAACAATTCAGGCAAACTACCTATTCATCCTCTCATGCCGAAGCAAATAGTGCAGCTATTATGAACAGATGTCATGATGAGGTACATGACATGTTCGCAGAGCCGCTTGTACATCGTCTTGTATTCTCTTCGCCTCTTAATATATAAGGCACAGAATTCTCTTGCGTGTTCTTGAAAAAAATATGAGGAGGTACATGATCCACACGCCGATCATGGCAGGTTGCCCTTTATCACGTACTTAATGGTATGAGGTGCTCACGTGGAACTGGTCCGCCGCACAACCTTTGGTAGTCGAAGAAGAATTCGTCGAGTGGCGGCACCATGCCATCCTCTTCCAGTGATGAGAAGGGCACCACAACAGTGTTCGTGTCCACAGCATGGTGGATCAAAAGCACCATAACACGACCATCTTCGACATTGAGGAGTGAAGCAAGTTGGTCCCTGAACTATTTTGGTGGTGTCAAGGTGCTTGAAGTGTAACAAGTGTGTCATACTAGGCAAAATATAGACCCTCGAATTATTCTAGTGTTGAGCTGGTCAGGCCTGGTTTGGGTGAAGGGGTCATTCAGGATGGGCTGTGACGATTCCTGAAAAAAAAATAGTTGTTTGGTTATAAAGCACTCAAATGGTTTCAACCAAAAATAGGAATATGCTTTGAAGATATTGAACCATCCCACCATAGAAACGGTCGATCCGTGCGGCCCGGTCCTGTTTGGCTCCTCGCATGATTATTTTATTTATGTCATGATGTCTCTGCGTCTTGTGATTATTTTAAGTGAGGACCACATCCAAACCACCTTTATCCCATCAACAACACAGGAAATGGGTTGATCCCACTCATCTTAATTAACCAAACACCAGAACTGAACCATCCCATTCATAAAATCTGGGTGGTCCTGACCCACTCATATTTATCCCTTCAACCAAACACACCATTGAGGACCTGGATAACGATTGCCATAGTTCGGGGACCTATGTGACACCTCCTTAAATAGTTCAGAGACCTACTATGCACTTCAGTCGACATCGGGGGACCCAGCATTTTTCTTCTTTGAAAACCCAACATTGCCAATGCAAAGGCCGCGCCCGACAATGGCAATAGGCAATTTTTCATCCATATTTCATCGAGACGTAAGTTCTCTGCGTTTTCACTAAGAAAAAAATATTTTACCCATAGAAGAAGGCATGGTTTTATCTTAGACAACATCATACAAGTGGTGGAAAGTTTGAACAGCAAGCAAGATGGAAGAACGCTCACATATAGTAGGCTGCCGCCCAGTAGTAGCTCCCCTCACATTACTTAAGTTCATGATAAATTAAAGTTCAATTAATCATATTACTTAAGAACTCCCACTTAGATAGACATCCCTCTAATCCTCTAAGTGACCACATGATCCAAATCAACTAAACCATGTCCGATCATCGCGTGAGATGGAGTAGTTTTCAATGTTGAACATCATTATGTTGATCATATCTACTATATGATTCACGTTCGACCTTTCGGTCTCCGTGTTCCGAGGCCATATCTGTATAAGCTAGGCTCGTCAAGTTTAACCTGAGTATTCCGCGTGTACAACTGTTTTGCACCCGTTGTATTTGAACGTAGAGCCTATCACACCCGATCATCACGTGGTGTCTCAGCACGAAGAACTTTCGCAATGGTGCATACTCAGGGAGAACACTTCTTGATAATTAGTGAGAGATCATCTTAAAATGCTACCGTCAAACTAAGCAAAATAAGATGTATAAAAGATAAACATCATATGCAATCAAAATATGTGACATGATATGGCCATCATCATCTTGCGCCTTTGATTTCCATTTCCAAAGTACTATCATGATCTCTATCGTCACCGGCATGACACCATGATCTCCATCATCTTGATCTATATCAATGTGTCGTCACGTGGTCATCTCGCCAATAATTGCTCTTGCAACTATTTCTATTGCATAGCGATAAAGTAAAGCAATTATTGGGCGCTTGCATCTTATGCAATAGTGAGATAACCATAAGGCTTTTTCCTGTTGCCGATAACTTCAACAAAACATGCACTTCAGTCGACATCGGGGGACCCGACATTTTTCTTCTTTGAAAACCCAACATTGCCAATGCAAAGGCCGCGCCCGACAATGGCAATAGGCAATTTTTCATCCATATTTCATCGAGACGTAAGTTCTCTGCGTTTTCACTAAGAAAAAAAGATTTTACCCATAGAAGTGTTGGGGAACGTAGTAATTTCAAAAAATTTCCTACGCACACGCAAGATCATGGTGATGCATAGCAACGAGAGGGGAGAGTGTGATCTACATACCCTTGTAGACCGACAGCGGAAGCGTTAGCACAACGCGGTTGATGTAGTCGTACGTCATCACGGCCCGACTGATCAAGCACCGAAACTACGGCACCTCCGAGTTTTAGCACACGTTCAGCTCGATGACGATCCCCGGACTCCGATCGAGCAAAGTGTCGGGGAAGAGTTCCGTCAGCACGACGGTGTGGTGACGATCTTGATGTACTACCGTCGTAGGGCTTCGCCTAAGCACCGCTACAATATTATCGAGGATTATGGTGGAAGGGGGCACCGCACACGGCTAAGAATATGATCACGTGGATCAACTTGTGTGTCTAGGGGTGCCCCCTGCCCCCGTATATAAAGGATCAAGGGGAGGAGGCCGGCCGGTCCCTATGGCGCGCCAAGGAGGAGTCCTCCTCCTAGTAGGAGTAGGACTCCTACTAGGAGGGGGAAAGAAGTGGGGAGGGAGAAGGAAAGGGGGGCGCCGCCCCCCTCTCCTAGTCCAATTCGGACCAGGAGGGAGGAGGCGCGCGGCCCACCTTTGGCTGCCCCTCTCTCTCTCCACTAAGGCCCATATGGCCCATTACTTCTCCCGGGGGGGGGGGGGGTTCCGGTAACCCTCCGGCTCTCCGGTTTTCTTCGAAATCACCCGGAACACTTTCGGTGTCCGAATATAGCCGTCCAATATATCAATCTTTATGTCTCGACCATTTCGAGACTCCTCGTCATGTCCGTGATCACATCCGGGACTCCGAACTAACTTCGGTACATCAAAACTCATAAACTCATAATATAACTGTCATTGAAACCTTAAGCGTGCGGACCCTACGGGTTCGAGAACAATGTAGACATGACCGAGACACGTCTCCGGTCAATAATCAATAGCGGAACCTGGATGCTCATATTGGCTCCTACATGTTCTACGAAGATCTTTATCGGTCAGACCGCATAACAACATACGTTGTTCCCTTTGTCATCGGTATGTTACTTGCCCGAGATTCGATCATCGGTATCTCAATACCTAGTTCAATCTCATTACCGGCAAGTCTCTTTACTCATTCCGTAATACATCATCTCGCAACTAACTCATTAGTTGCAATGCTTGCAAGGCTTATGTGATGTGCATTACCGAGAGGGCCCAGAGATACCTCTCCGACAATCGGAGTGACAAATCCTAATCTCGAAATACGCCAACCCAACATGTACCTTTGGAGACATCTGTAGAGCACATTTATAATCACCCGTTTACGTTGTGACGTTTGGTAGCACACAAAGTGTTCCTCCGTCAAACGGGAGTTGCATAATCTCATAGTCATTGGAACATGTATAAGTCATGAAGAAAGCAATAGCAACATACTAAACGATCGGGTGCTAAGCTAATGGAATGGGTCATGTCAATCAGATCATTCACCTAATGATGTGATCCCGTTAATCAAATAACAACTCTTTGTTCATGGTTAGGAAACATAACCATCTTTGATTAACGAGCTAGTCAAGTAGAGGCATACTAGTGACACTCTGTCTGTCTATGTATTCACACATGTATTATGTTTCCGGTTAATACAATTCTAGCATGAATAATAAACATTTATCATGATATAAGGAAATAAATAATAACTTTATTATTGCCTCTAGGGCATATTTCCTTCAAGAAGAAGGCATGGTTTTATCTTAGACAACATCATACAAGTGGTGGAAAGTTTGAACAGCAAGCAAGATGGAAGAACGCTCACATATAGTAGGCTGCTGCCCAGCAGTAGCTCCCCTCACAAAGGAAACTGTTCTCGCATCCAAGATTTCGTTCGTCCACGCAAACTACTCCTGCAAGGGCAGTTGTACGTACATATGCTCCAGACATGCTGGGACGCTCCAGTGCGTGAGTTAATTGTACAGAAGTACCATAGTTGAGGCATTACAAGCAGATTGATATCACAATTGCTAATTTTTACATATCAGTACCAACATTGGTCCAGGTTTTTACAGAAAGGTCTAAATCGCGTATAAATACGTATTGATAGTGTATTGACAAAGGGGGCCCGCCTGTCGGGTGCCTATGTGGCAGTTTTTTTTTGCAAAAAACCCCCTAGCTTTATATGTAATCACATAAATGCCCATTATTTTGCGGAAAAATCGCTATTGAGAGGGATTTTTTTTTTCGTTCGCAAGTTTCCCACGGACTTGTTTGAAAGTTTCTGGCGAATTGAACAAATAATAAATGGCCTGGCCTGGATCCCATGCATGTGGGCGTTCCACATCATGGGTACATACCACCACCTTGGATGAAATTTGTAAATTTTTTGAAGAGTTAAAAGCACTGGGAGTCCTACGACTTGTTCTCAATGTGATGCTTTAGTCCTAGAACTTGCATTTTGACCCTACCCAGTCCTAGAACTTGCATCAAATGTGCAAATTTAGTCCCGGCGAATCACAGAGCGACAAGTGGACGCCTGGGTCCAAACCCAGTCAGTGCGCGGCATTTTGCAAAGAGGCCTTTGCCTTTGGTTCGAATCAACTCAAAGGACACGAAAACACCTGAATTAATTTTTTAGGAGACACACTTATTCACCTGCAGGCAAGCCAATGTTTCCCCAAAGAAGAGGGTATTCCCATTTGAAAGCAAGCAAATCCGATTGAAAAGTCCAAAATCCTCCGTGCTACTTTGATACATTGTGAAGATGACTGTGCACCCAGTGCTGGCAAGTTTCTTCAGTGTTACCATCAAGAGGAGTGCAGAATGTAAGTGCGCTGACCGGGTCAGGACCCAGGCGTCCGCTTGTCGCTCTATGATTCATCAGGACCAATTTTGCACATTTGATGTAAGTTCTGGGACTGGATATGGTCAAAATGCAGGTTTTAGGACTAAAGCATCACATTGAGAGCAAATTGCAGGACTTCTAGTGCTTTAAACTCTTTTTTGGAGGTATGCAACAAAGGCGGCATGGCCTATGGGCCATCTTTCACTCATGTTGCGTTGCATGTTTCATGGTTTGAGGCTCTGAAGCCAGGCACGTCGACAGTAGAAATCTTGCAAAGCTACATCATGCATCGGGAGTTAATTGCACAGAAGTACCACAATTGAGGCATCACATGCAGATTGATACCACGGTTGCTAATTTTTACATGTCAGTACCAACATCGGTCCAGGTTTTTGCAAAAAAGTCTAAATCGCGTATAAATACGTATTGACAGTGTATCTGACCGAGGGGGCCCGCCTGTCGGGTGCCTGTGTGGCAGTTTTTTTGCAGAAAACCCCCTAGCTTTATATGTAATCACATAAATGCCCATTATTTCACAGGAAAATCGCTATTGAGAGGGATTTTTTTTCGTTCTCAAGTTTTCGACGGACTTGTTTGAAAGTTTCTGACGAATTGAAAGCGCGCTAGCCACGACGACAGGGAGGATCCCACGACGGATATGAGGCGAGAAGCCTTTTATAAGAGCTTTAAGACGTTGGGCCGGAAGTTGGTCTTAGCGAGGCTGCGCATGGCCCAAAATTTATGTCTCTTCACTCAGGCCCAATACACAGTTTTTTTAGTTACTCGTGTATTAATTGTATTTTCTTCAGTGCACAGTTACTTGTTTCTCAAAAATAATAATTTCAATGCACAGTTACTTGAAAAGTAGACAAAATATATTAAAAATAATTGTGTAATCGTAATAAATGTTAGAAATGCATTAAAACTGTTCAAATTTTATTAAAAAAATCAACATGTTTCTTAAAATGCAAGAATTATTTTACACGCTAAGTTCTTAATATGTGCTGAAACATTTTTTGAAATATACATTGTCGAAAAAATTCATCATGTCTAAGAAAATGTTCACCAAAAATTACAAAAATTTCACCTTGCATTATGTCAAATATTCATCATATCTTAAGAAAATTCTTCAACGTATATTAAAAAAATGTTAGCATATATTACCAAAAGTACATTATATTTAAAAATGTTCACCATTTATAAAGAAAAATACATCATACATTAAAACATGTTCTCTATATGCAAAAAAGTGCTCAGCGTACATTAGAAATTGTTCATGCGCATTTGAAAACATGTTCACAATATTACTGAAGCCGATCTTAAAAAAATGTTCTAAGTGAGTGAAAAGGGAAGAAGAAAAAATAAAGAAAAAGAAAAAAAACCTAAAAAGTAAAAGCATACTAAGAACAAAGAGCAAAGTTTTTTTTTCCGTTTGTTGTGCAGTTCATCCGGTAGGATAAAACCTCATGGTTTTTTTTCATAATTATGAAATAGATTTGTGAAATTAAATAGAGTTTAAATATTTATAAAAATAGTTCATCGATTCTTGAAAAAATCAAAAATTTGAGAAAGTTCATCAAATTTGAAAAATACTATCTATTGTGAGAAAACTTCATTGTGTTTTAATAAAGTTCATCGATTTTGAAAAATGTTTGTCGATTTTCAGAAGAACTTCAATTATTTTGATAAATTCACTGATTGTGAAGAAGTTAAATGATTTGAGAAAAAGCTCGTTAATTTTGAAACAGATTCATAATTTTGAAAAAAGTTCATCGATTTGGAAACAATGCTTGTGATTTTGAAAACAACTTAATGGATTTTGTGAAAACAGCTTGCGAATCTAAATAACGAAAAAAATGAAAAGAAACGAAAAAAGAAGGAAGAGTAAAAAGGCAGCAAGTGTGTAACTGAATGAAAAAAAATATTGCAGGCTTTGCTTGGCCCAGCTGCCCGGCCCAGCGTGTGTGTACTAGTATAATAAAAGTTTCGCCAGGATCTCGTCATCAGCGACGATGTGGCGTTGTGGCTCGCCCGCGCAGCGGCAGCAGGCATGCATGCATGCAGCGGCAGCAGAGCCCACAACGTGCGCCGAAAACGATCCCCGGGGGAGGAAGAGGGAGGGGCCCGGCTGGAAACGCACGCTGCTTTGCCGACGTACGTGGCCTCCCGTCGCACCACCCGAAACACGGACAAACCGGCCGGTGCGGTGCACGCACGCTCCCTCCCTCGCCGGTGCCATGATCCGTGCTCGTTCGTGTAGCTAGCAGGAAAGTGCAAGTCTTAGTGGTGGTTAAGCTACATGAGGTGAGCCGGTAGGAATCTGGCCATGTATATCCACATCTTAGTTAGTTTCTCCTTGATTAGGTGGCTCATTACGTCGGTCAATTATTTACACCCTTTCGCAACAAAAGAAAAACGTCGTGTGAGGATGAATGGCTTCACCTCCTAACTCGTTTTTCTTTTTAAGAAACTTCCAATCTATTCACCTTCAATCATGACAGTATAAAAAACAATAGATGTAAAAATATGACAACCATGTCCGTGGATCACCTAGCGACGACTACAAGCACTGGAGCGAGCCGAAGGCGCGCCACCATCATTGTCCCTCCATCACCGGAGCCAGGCAAACCTTGTTGTAGTACGCACCAGAGTAAAAAATCATCACCGATGAAAAAGGTCGTAGATCAAAAGGGTCAAACATGTAAAAATCCAAACAAAGACCGGATCCAAACGGATCCACCGAAGACCAGCACCGACCGAATCCCGTGAGATCCGACGGAGACAAACCACCACACGCCCTCCGGCGATGCTAGACGCACCATCGGGACATGGATAGAACGTGGGAAATATTATTCCTACTAAGGGACAGCGCCACCGCCACACAGCTCTAACCAAGACGCTGAATCTAACAAGAATGAGATCGGGATCCCTCCCGCCGCTGGGGGGAGGGGTGGGGGGGGGGAGATCCTACGCTCCTCCATGGCCTAGAGGCCATCGAAGATGGGGTGGATCAGCGGCGGTGCCAACGGGAGAAGAAGAGCTTTTCTTATAGACAGGTGGTACGCGCATGTTATCTTATACTCTCTTTGATCCATAAACTAATAAATCAACGACACCTAACCTAATATACATAGAAGGAAGTACTCGCTCCGTTTGTAAATATAAATCTTTTTAAAGATTTCAATAGGCATTACATACGAATGTTTATATTTTAAAGTATAGATTCATTTATTTTGCTTCGTATATAATAATTCATATTGAAATCTGTAAAAGACTTACATTTAAGAACGATGGAGTAGTATTTATTACGTGCGCGAGGGCGACGTGACAAGGTTGAACGGAGATTTGGACAAGCGTGGTAGTACGAGTTATCGTACCGTACCAATTTGCTACACTGTATATGGGTACTGACGGGGTTACTGCTGATGGATGCTGCCGGGAAGCGACACCACTCCATCGGTTGTGGTTGGAGTACCAGTACGTGTACAGTGTACTGCACCCCAAATTATGATGCTGTTTATTTCGTACTCCAGTCTCCAGGAAGCCAAATCATCACATTTTATGTTGTCGTGGAGCTTGAAATACACTGCTGGCGTGGACCAGCGGCTCGTGTTTCTCAGTGTGCAATCTTAAGGCCGTACGTACATGCGCGGGGAACGGATGAGCGTGACACTTGATCATGGGGCGATGATCACGACCCTAATCATGCTGTTTTCATGCGGCTAAGAGCAACTTCAATGGGGGCGATCCACTTCGTCCGCGGCCGTCCGTTTGAGTCGGCGCGAATAGAAAAGGAGGCCCAATGCGCCGACCCAAACGGACGCGTGTCCGTTTTTCGTCCGTGGGCGACCCATTTTCGGCCCATTTTTAGCCTGATTTGCGTCGCCACGGACACGCGAAGGACGCGCGTTTGCTCGCTGATGGGGTTATGTACCTAGGGTAGGGTCATGGACCTGTTCCAAGTAACTTACCCTAGGACATCCTTGGAAGAAGTCGCCTTCCAGTCGACCAACGAAGATTCACTCGACTGGCCTGAAGGACTCGACCACGAAGACTCACTCGACCACCAGGAGGTCAAGAGGCACTCTGCACTGCAACGGCCTGTAATCAAGTAGACTTTATGATAGTAAAGGCACTTTATGTGGGGCGTTACCAGTAACGCCCCAGACTTAACTCACCTTAAACCCTCTCCTACGTGGGCTGGCTGGGGTCCTGGCGCACTCTATATAAGCCACCCCCCTCCACAGGCAGAGGGGTTCGGCACCTTGTAATCCATACATTCATAATCCACTCGACCGCCTCCGGGCTCCGAGACGTAGGGCTGTTACTTCTTCCGAGAAGGGCCTGAACTCGTACATCCTTTGTGCTTACAACCTCTCCATAGCTAGGACCTTGCCTCTCCATACCTACCCCCCACTCTACTGTCAGGCTTAGAACCACGACAGTTGGCGCCCACCGTGGGGCAGGTGTTTTAGCGATTTTTGTGGAGAAGTTGCGATTCTTCCGAGTACTTTCATCATGGTGTCTGCTGGAATTTTGGTCGAGGGTCAAGAGATCCGTCTCGGCGCTCTCACCTTCATCGCCGACGACTCCGCATGGCTCCAGGAGGCTCCGCTCGACGTAGATGCGCTCCCCGTCCGCGGTGCGACGCATTTTCGCGCATGTGTCCGCGGCGTTCTGCTGCGGCAACCATCGACCCAGTATCGGTCGGCTCCTCCATCTTCCATCCTCCCGGTCTCCCGCCAGCGCAAGCGCTCAGGCCGGTCGAGGCTTCAGCGATGGGTGAGTCACGCGGTGGCTCGCCAGTCGGCCACTACACAAGTTGCGGCAATCGAGCCCAACGAATCTCTCTACGGCTTGTTCGATCAGTCGACTGGCTCCGGAGAGACTGCATCCGAGTGCGGAAGCAGTGATCCAGCGGCGGAAATCTTGATGGTCGACGGGCCCCACAGTCCTCCTGGCTTCGCCCGTGGTGGTGGAGCAGGCGACGGCGGCGACCCTGCACGAGGCTACGAAGAGTACCAGCCCGAGCCACTCGACTCTCTGCAAAGAGAAGAGCTTAGCCGCAGGAACGAGGATCCCCTGCGTATTCCCATCGCAGGAGAAACCCCCGAGGCTCGTGCCTTGGAGGAGGCGCGTCTGGCCAATTTGGCCGAGCGCACTCGACTGGAGAACCTTCAGCGAGCACTCGACGAGCGCGCGCGGCAACGAGTTCCCGACACCAGTCGACGTCAACTCTTCCCGCCGACTCAGGTATATCGAACCCCAATTCAGAATTTAGCAGCTGCGACCCGTATAGCAGAGTCCATTCAGCCTTCGCAGTCAGAAGCTGGCAGAGGTTTGCTGCAGATCAGGGATCTGCTCCGGGCAGCAGGAGATCAGAATTCAGCCGTGTCTCAGTCACGCAACAGAATTCACAGTCGATCTGTCACTGTGAATACGGTTCAGTCGGCTCACAGCCCCAGATCGCCTCCGCGGCGCGAAGGGCGTGAGAATCGGCGAGATCAATATGGCGACAGACTCGACCGAGATGATAGGCGTCGAGTGCCCTATTCCCCTCCGAGGGGTGGGTCTTACGCTCCTCGGCAGCCAGATGATAGGCGTTAGTACAGTACAGGGCGTAGGGTTCCAGTTGACCCCAGAGAGCCAGGCTTCGACGCGCGATCCATTATCGTGCAAGGGTTGGTCGACCGGAACAGAGCCCATCGAGGCGCACTCGACAGAGATGTGCCCACGAGCAGTCGAGTACATGTTTCTGGTCCTGAATGTTTCAGCAGAGCTATCAGAGCCGCAGTTATCCCCCCCAATTTCAGGTTGGCAACAGGAGTCAGCAAGTTCACTGGTGAGTCTAAGCCTGAAACTTGGCTTGAAGACTACCGAGTGGCAGTTCAGATCGGTGGTGGGAACGACGAGGTGGCCATGAAGCATTTGCCCCTCATGTTGGAAGGTTCTGCCAGGGCATGGTTGACTCAATTGCCTCCTAGCAGCATTTACACTTGGGAAGATCTGTCCCGAGTGTTCGTCAGAACGTTTGAAGGGACTTGCAAGCGACCAGCGGGATTGACAGAGTTGCAAGTCTGCGTGCAGAAAACTAATGAGACTCTCAGAGAGTATATTCAGAGGTGGATCACTTTGCACCACACTGTGGAGAATGTCTCTGATCATCAGGCAGTATGCGCCTTCAAAGACGGCGTCAAGAACAGAGAACTGAGTTTGAAATTTGGTCGAACCGGTGACATGACCTTGAGTCGGATGATGGAGATTGCTACCAAGTACGCCAACGGCGAAGAAGAAGACCGACTCCGAAGCGGCAAGCACAAGCCGAGTCAGTCGGAAAAAGGAAACACCAGTCGGAAACAGAAGCGGAAGGCTGAACCGGCAGCTCCTGGAGAGGCTCTGGCCGTGACTCAAGGAAAGTTTAAGGGGAAACCAAAAGGATCCTGGAACCCCAAGAAGGTAAAGGATAAAGAAGGGAACGACGTGATGGATATGCCGTGTCACATTCACACGAAGAAAGATGAAGAGGGGAATATCATTTACCCAAAGCACACCACTCGCCAATGTCGACTCCTGATCCAGCAGTTTCAGGGAAAACAGTCTAAGGACAAGGAGAAGGAGTCGGACAAGGCCGAAGACAAAGAGGACAGTGAGGGAGGATATCCGCATATCAACTCCACTCTGATGATCTTCGCAGATGTGGAAAGCAGAAGTCGACTGAAAGTGATTAACCGAGAGGTTAACATGGTTGCCCCAGCAAAGGCAAATTATCTGAAGTGGTCTCAAACACCCATCACATTCGACCAATCTGATCACCCGACTCATATTGCCACCCCTGGGAGGCAAGCTTTGGTGGTCGATCCAGTTGTCGAAGGCACTCGACTGACAAAGGTGCTGATGGACGGTGGAAGTGGGCTGAATCTGTTATATGTAGACACGTTGAAAGGTATGGGCATTCCGATGTCCCGACTGAGCACTAGTAACATGAGCTTCCATGGAGTTATACCAGGGAAGAAGGCCGAGTCACTCGGCCAGATAGCTTTGGACGTAGTGTTTGGCGATTCAAAGCATTTTCGCAAAGAAAAGTTGACGTTTGAGGTCGTGGATTTTCAAAGTGCATATCATGCCATTTTGGGGAGACCAGCCTATGCACGGTTCATGGCTCGACCATGTTACGTGTACCTCAAATTGAAGATGCCCGGTCCCAAAGGTGTGATCACTGTCACCGGTGATAGGAAAAAGGCAGAGGAGTGTTTTCAGAAGGGCTCCAAGATTGCCGATTCCCAAGTGACAGCGGTCGAGTTCGAAGAATACAAGCAAAACGCAGATCCGAGTGACTTACTGCGATCCAAGAAGCCTGCCACAGAGTCTGCATTCCAGTCGTCCGGTGAGACGAAGCCTGTTCACATTCACCCGACCGACCCCGAAGCAGCTCCGACCCGCATCTCCACAACACTCGACCCAAAATAGGAAGAAGCGCTCATCCAGTTCCTCCGTGAGAACTGGGACATTTTTGCATGGAAGCCCGCTGACATGCCAGGTGTTCCCAGGGGACTGGCTGAGCATCGCCTAAGAGTCGACTCATCTGCAAAACCAGTCAAAGAACATCTTCGGCGGTCCGCCGTCCAGAAGAGAAAGGCCATCGGTGAAGAAGTGGCTCGACTGTTGGCGGCAGGATTTATCCGAGAGATATACCACTCCGAGTGGCTCGCTAATGTCGTCATGGTTCCTAAGAAGGACAAGTCGCTCCGAATGTGCATTGATTTCAAGCACATCAACCGGGCCTGCCCGAAAGATCACTTTCCTCTCCCTCGCATAGATCAAATTGTTGACTCGACCGCGGGATGCGAGAGGTTGTCCTTTTTAGATGCTTACTCCGGGTACCACCAGATCCGTCTGTACGGGCCCGATGAGGTAAAAACAGCTTTCATCACTCCATTCGGGTGCTTCTGCTATATCACCATGCCATTCGGTCTCAAGAATGCCGGAGCCACATTTATGCGAATGATTCAGAAGTGTCTACTCACCCAAATCAGTCGGAATGTGGAAGCTTATATGGATGATATTGTTGTCAAGTCACGAAAAGGTTCCGACCTGCTCGCTGACCTCGCCGAAACATTTGCCAACCTCAGAAGGTATGATATCAAGCTCAATCCATCAAAGTGCACATTTGGAGTTCCTGGTGGCAAGTTACTCGGTTTTCTCGTTTCCGAACGGGGAATCGACGCTAACCCAGAGAAGATTGGCACTATTCTCCGAATGAAACGCCCTGTGCGAGTGCACGATGTCCAGAAGCTTACTGGATGCTTGGCCGCATTAAGTCGATTCATCTCACGACTCGGTGAAAAGGCACTGCCTCTTTACCGACTGATGAAGAAGGCTGACAAGTTCGAGTGGACTCCAGAAGCTGATGCAGCGTTTGCCGAGCTAAAAGCTCTGCTCTCCACCCAGCCGGTGCTTGCCGCTCCAATCAGCAAAGAGCCTCTGTTGCTCTACATCGCAGCCACAGGACAAGTCGTCAGTACTGTGCTAACGGTCGAGCGGGAAGAAGAAGGAAAGGCTCTCAAAGTTCAGCGCCCAGTGTATTATTTGTCTGAAGTCTTGACTCCATCCAAGCAGAGATATCCTCATTATCAGAAGCTTGTGTATGGAATATACATGACCACAAAGAAGGTTGCTCATTATTTCTCTGACCATTCCATCACAGTCGTCAGCGACGCTCCACTATCAGAGATTTTGCACAACAGAGATGCAACTGGTCGAGTGGCCAAATGGGCGATTGAACTTCTTCCCCTTGATATCAAGTTTGAGGCAAAGAAAGCCATTAAGTCCCAGGCGATAGCAGATTTCCTCGCCGAGTGGATTGAACAACAGCAGCCGACTGAAGTTCACTCGGAGCATTGGACCATGTTTTTCGATGGCTCTAAGATGTTGAATGGTTCCGGTGCTGGGGTTGTCCTGGTTTCCCCCAGAGGAGATAAGCTCAGATATGTGCTCCAGATTCACTTTGATTCCTCCAACAATGAGGCAGAATATGAGGCCCTTTTATATGGGTTGCGCATGGCCATTTCACTCGGCGTCCGTCGCCTAATGGTCTACGGCGACTCGGATTTAGTGGTCAATCAGGTGATGAAAGAGTGGGACGTGAGAAGCCCAGCCATGACTGGATACTGCAGTGCAGTGAGGAAGCTGGAGAAAAAGTTCGAGGGGTTGGAGCTCCATCATATACCCCGACTGAAAAATCAAGCAGCTGATGATCTAGCAAAGATAGGTTCCAAGAGAGAAGCCATTCCGAGTGGTGTGTTCTTGGAGCATATACACACTCCGTCAGTCAAAGAAGATCCTTTCACCGAAGAAACTCCGCAGCCCAAGAGCGCCACAGATCCGACTGAAGTTGAAGTCCCAGCAGTGGTCGACTTGATCATGGAGGTTTTGGTGGTCATTCCCGACTGGACGATTCCGTATGTCGCATATATCTTGAGGAAAGAGCTTCCGGAGGATGAGGAAGAGGCTCGACAGATCGTCCGTCGATCTAAGGCCTTTACCGTAATCAAAGGACAATTATACAGAGAAAGTGCGACTGGAGTCGGTCAGAAGTGCATAACACCAGAAGAAGGTCGACTCATCCTCAATGATATTCACTCGGGAACCTGTGGTCATCATGCGTCCTCTCGGACCATCGTGGCCAAAGCATACCGAGCCGGATTTTACTGGCCCAAGGCGAATGAGATGGCAAAGGAGATAGTGGATAAGTGCGAGGGATGTCAGTTCTACTCGAATATGTCGCACAAGCCTGCGTCAGCTTTGAAGACCATCCCACTCGTCTGGCCTTTTGCAGTTTGGGGGCTGGACATGGTCGGTCCTTTGAGAACAGGACGAAGTGGCTTCACGCATGTACTGGTGGCAGTCGACAAGTTCACCAAGTGGATCGAGGCTAAACCAATCAAGAGCCTTGACACCGGTACTGCTGTTAGCTTCATCAGGGAACTAATATTCAGATATGGAGTCCCGCACAGCATCATTACGGATAATGGGTCGAACTTTGACTCAGAAGAATTCAGAACCTTCTGCAACTCCCAGGGCACACGGGTCGACTACGCATCAGTCGCCCATCCGCAGTCGAATGGACAAGCAGAGCGAGCTAATGGACTGATTCTCAAGGGATTGAAGCCTCGACTGATGCGTGATCTCAAACACGCAGCTGGAGCTTGGGTCGATGAACTTCCCTCTGTACTCTGGGGACTGCGGACCACACCTAATCGGTCGACCGGAAGAACTCCATTCTTTTTGGTCTATGGAGCCGAAGCAGTCTTGCCGAGTGATCTTCTCCACAATGCTCCTCGAGTCGAAATCTACAACGAAGCAGAAGCTGAACAAGCGCGGCAGGACGCAGTCGACCTTTTAGAGGAAGAAAGGGAGATGGCTCTGATCCGGTCGACCATCTACCAACAAGATCTGCGCCGTTTCCACGCCCGAAATGTGAGAGGTCGAGCCTTCCAGGAAGGGGATTTGGTTCTCCGAGTGGATCAGCACAAACCACACAAGCTTGCTCCTTCTTGGGAAGGCCCCTTCATCGTCACCAAGGTTCTCCACAACGGGGCGTACCGTCTTTACAACGTCGAGCATAATATCGACGAGCCCCGAGCTTGGAACGCGGAGCTACTCCGCCCATTTTACACTTAAGTTTTATCACTCGGATGAGTTGCAATAAAGTACTTCTGTAGCTCATGGACCTCAAAATAATAGTGTCATAGTTCCTCCATAATTTCTGTCACTTTTTATTTTTGTCCACATAAAAACTCCCCCTCAGTGGGTGACTTAGCCGCGAATCCGTTTCGCCTAAGTTTGTAAAAATCCTACCGAGTGGTGAGCCAGACTCTCACTTGAAGGCTTAGCTGCGAATCCGTTTCGCCTAAGTTTATCAAAATCCTACCGAGTGGTAAGCCAGCCTTCCACTCGGGGGCTTAGCTGCAGTCCAAGGACTCGCCTAAGTTTATCAAAATCCTACCGAGTGGTAAGCCAGCCTTCCACTCGGAGGCTTAGCTGCAGTGCAAGCACTCGCCTAAGTTTATCAAAATCCTACCGAGTGGAGAGCAACCCTCTCACTCGGGGGCTTAGCTGCAGTGCAAGCACTCGCCTAAGTTTATCAAAATCCTACCGAGTGGTAAGCCAGCCTT